>NC_051391.1:1022351-1035138 GCF_015228065.2 Penaeus monodon | reverse complement strand
CTCGTCTGTTGTGTCAAGGGTAATGTGTCGTGACCTTTTGTTGTGTACAGTATATAGTTAAGAGATAATCTGCTTATTATTGTTATGTTATTATTATTGTTGTTATTATTTCTGTTATTATTTATTTATTTTGTTATTATTATTATTTATATTAATTATTATTATTTATTATTATTATTATTATTATTATTATATTATTATTATTATTATTATATTATTATTATTATCATTATATTATTATTATTATCATTATTATTATTATTATTATTATTATTATTATTATTATTATTATTATTATTACCATTAATAATGTTGTTTGATGATCCTTTGATTATTTGTTTGTTACTATTTTTCATACATCATATAGATCGCGCTTCACTTTTTAAATTCCTAGAGTTTTTCAGCGAATATTAATTTATGTCATCAGGAAACCTAACACGTTTTTTTTAGAGCTTTCCTAATGAGGATCCTTATCCTATTTAAGCAATATTATGTTATAATGTGTTATGTTATGTCGAAGTAGATTCCATATTTGTAACAACACTTATCATCGTCAAAATTAAACATCAGTCAGCCCAAAGAACTAATCCATTTCCACTGCCAAAACAGACCCGTGTCCAGATCTGAACATGCAGTGCAACTCCTCTGGTGGACATTGCAGCCACGAATGCAATTCTGACGAAGTGGCTCTGTCGGGGCTCTGCAGATATGACAACTGCTCCTGCTGTGTCAAGGGTAATGTGTCGGATGCTTCTATATCCATATTACTTCTTTGATTATAATATGAGCCACACCGATGACGACAGATAAATAGAACTAATGGGGAAAATTATCACAGCCATTTCCTTACGTATTGTTACTAATTTTTTGCTATCTACTATATACTACGATCGCATAATTGTCTTTACAGCAGATCTTACTTCCTACTACCTCCTTGTTTTCCCTGATTTTTCCCTTTTCATAAGGAAGCTTCTTATAACTGAATATATCGTCTACTAAACGAACATAAATGACAAAGGTTTACAAAATAAACGCTGTTCAAATTAATCCAGTAATTATGAAACCGAAGAAAATTTATTTTAGCCATCTGAATATCTAATTTATCTCTATTCTGTTGTCTTGGTCTCCTATCTGTTCTAAAACACATCACCATTATCATCATCGGCATCTTTTATTTACTTATTTATTTTTCATATAGGTCGCGTTTCATGTTTTACAATACCTAAATTTTTCAACGAGTATTGATTTATATCACCAGGAAACCTAACGTGGGTTTTTAGAGTTTTCCTTTTAAAATGATTCCACTAATTAGGATTCTTATCATATTTAATCCATATTATGTTCTTTTTTTCCATTTGCTCGATCAGAATTACATTGATCATTGATCATCGTCAAAATTAACGTTATAGACCCAACATTAGTCAGCACAAACAACTAATCCATTTTCACTGTCGAAACAGATCCGTGTCCAGATCTGAACATGCAGTGCAACGCCACTGGTGGACATTGCAGCCACGAGTGCAATTCTGACGAAGTGGCTTTGTCGGGGCTCTGCAGATATGACAACTGCTCCTGTTGTGTCAAGGGTAATGTGTCGTGACCTTTTTGTTGGTACAGTAATAAGTATAAAATACATCTGCATTATTATTATTATTGTTGTTGTTATTGTTGTTGTTATTATTATTTTGTTATTATTGTTGTTGTTGTTGTTATTATTATTATTTTGTTATCATTATTATTATTGTTATTATTATTATCATTATTATTATTATTATTATTTTTATTATTATTATTATTATTATTATTATTATTATTATTATTATTATTATTATTATTATTATTATTATTATTATTAATATTATTGTTATTACTATTATTATTATTATCATTATATTATTATTATTATCATTATTATTATTATTATTATTATTATTACCATTAATAATGTTGTTTGATGATCCTTTGATTATTTGTTTGTTACTATTTTTCATACATCATATAGATCGCGCTTCACTTTTTAAATTCCTAGAGTTTTTCAGCGAATATTAATTTATGTCATCAGGAAACCTAACACGTTTTTTTTAGAGCTTTCCTAATGAGGATCCTTATCCTATTTAAGCAATATTATGTTATAATGTGTTATGTTATGTCGAAGTAGATTCCATATTTGTAACAACACTTATCATCGTCAAAATCAAACATCAGTCAGCCCAGAGAATTAATCCATTTCCACTGCCAAAACAGACCCGTGTCCAGATCTGAACATGCAGTGCAACTCCTCTGGTGGACATTGCAGCCACGAATGCAATTCTGACGAAGTGGCTCTGTCGGGGCTCTGCAGATATGACAACTGCTCCTGCTGTGTCAAGGGTAATGTGTCGGATGCTTGTATATCCATATTACTTCTTTGATTATAATATGAGCCACACCGATGATGACGACAGATAAATAGAACTAATGGGGAAAATGATCACAGCCATTTCCTTACGTATTGATACTAATTTTTTGCTATCTACTATATACTACGATCGCATAATTGTCTTTACAGCAGATCTTACTTCCTACTACCTCCTTGTTTTCCCTGATTTTTCCCTTTTCATAAGGAAGCTTCTTATAACTGAATATATCGTCTACTAAACGAACATAAATGACAAAGGTTTACAAAATAAACGCTGTTCAAATTAATCCAGTAATTATGAAACCGAAGAAAATTTATTTTAGCCATCTGAATATCTAATTTATCTCTATTCTGTTGTCTTGGTCTCCTATCTGTTCTAAAACACATCACCATTATCATCATCGGCATCTTTTATTTATTTATCTATTTTTCATATAGGTCGCGTTTCATGTTTTACAATACCTAAATTTTTCAACGAGTATTGATTTATATCACCAGGAAACCTAACGTGGGTTTTTAGAGTTTTCCTTTTAAAATGATTCCACTAATTAGGATTCTTATCATATTTAATCCATATTATGTTCTTTTTTTCCATTTGCTCGATCAGAATTACATTGATCATTGATCATCGTCAAAATTAACGTTATAGTCCCAACATTAGTCAGCACAAAGAACTAATCCATTTTCACTGTCGAAACAGATCCGTGTCCAGATCTGAACATGCAGTGCAACGCCACTGGTGGACATTGCAGCCACGAGTGCAATTCTGACGAAGTGGCTTTGTCGGGGCTCTGCAGATATGACAACTGCTCCTGCTGTGTCAAGGGTAATGTTATTTCCCTTGAAATAACTGCAATATCAACTAAACGAAAATAAATGTTTCAGGTTTTCAAAATGAACGGGGTTAAAATTAATCCAATAATTATGAAAGATGGGAGAATTTTTCTTAACAATTTGCATTTCTAATCTATCCCTATCTTGTTGCCTTGGTCAATAACAGAAAGAACTAATCCATCCTCACTGCAGACACAGAACCTTGTCCAGATTTGGAGCAACAGTGTCTCTCCAGACACGGATACTGTAACCATACGTGCCTGCCTGACGAAGAAGCTCTGTCGGGGCTCTGCAAGTACGACAACTGCTCCTGCTGCGTCAAGGGTCGGCTATTTTATTTGTTTTATAATCTGTAATTTTGTTAGTAGTCAAGGGTAATCTATTTCAATTCGCTTTTGAGACCCGCACTTTAAGAATGTCACGAATAATGGGATCCCAAACTTTTAAAAGCTTAATGATATTCATGTAATGAAGGATTCGCAGCCGAATGAATTTCCCTCATCAAATTTACAAACGCTCACTGTATTAAGTAGTGTTTATATGAATTTCATAAAAATAATTTAAAAGGAAACATCTGTCTATCGCTCTGCGAACACAACTAGATGTGTGTGTGTGATTTACCGACCTGACGTGACAAAGGTTAGCTATCAATTTCTTTTTTTATTCTCATTTTACAATTGCACCATTCGTATATATATTTGAAAAGAAGGTGGAATGGTAGTCAGTAATCAGATGAACTGCGGGAATTCGCATTAAAAATAATTCAATTTCTGTAATCGGTAATGATCCTCTATTAACCATACGTCGAATATCTATCGTGTAATACAACCTGAAGGTGTTCATGTTACGTGGAAATGAGTAATCGAAATGGAATTCGCATTAGATTTTCCATGTGAGGAAGTATGTGTATATGAATAAATGTCTTAACAAATGATTAAGCGTCTACCGGCAGACACGAAAACGAATAAATATATATCCAGTTATGCATATCTATCCACGTCTATTCTCGTATACTAAAATATGATAATAATGTGCATTATATTATACTACAGTATATATATATATATATATATATATATATATATATATATATATATATATATATTATATATATATATATATATATATATATATATATATATATATATATATAATATCTCTATACACACTCACTCACACACACACACACACACACACACACACACACACACACACACACACACACACACACACACACACACACACACACACACACACACACACACACACACACACACACACACACACACACACACACACACACACACACACACACACACACACACACAAAGACTGAACGAGTGGAATTCTTTCCCGGCCTTTATACGAATCTTATTGTTATTTTTGCAATGACTAAATCAGGGCAGTTTCAAAGGCGTAGCGCTGGTAGGGCTTCGAATCCGTAACTCTTATTCATGTAAAACTTCTTGTTCTTATTTTGTCCTCTATATCTTACCTTGAAGTGAACCAACATTATCTGCATCATCGCCATCATTTATTTTATCATCGTTCTTATTGTCGTTATTATTATTGAGATGTTTATTATGATTATGGTCATGTTTACGTTTTTAATGACCAGTCTTTTACACCCCCCAAAAAAAAACATTAATATTAGCCATTAATTAATATTAGCGATTCTTCTCCAGACATGTTGCGCTCTGTCTCCATTTTCGTTTTTACTTTTCGTGTTTTTTTCGTTGTTTTTATTGTATTATTACTATTATTATCGTTATTATTATATAACCCACATTTTCGAAGGCAACGCTATTGTAATTACAATTACAATAATGGTTGTATTTTTTCTCTGATGAAGTACCAAAATTTTGTATATTATTATATATTATCAAATTTTCACTATATGATCTTGGAATTTTTCAGTATTTGTCACCATTCAGTTCAAATTTATTCTGAAGTTAAAATGATCTTATTGCTATTTTATAATATCGTTATCATCGTTATTGTTATTGCCGCAGCATCAACAGACCCGTGTCCAGATCTGAACATGCAGTGCAACACTACCGGTGGCTACTGTCACCACGAGTGCAAGTCTGACGAAGTGGCTGTGGCGGGGCTCTGCGCATTCGAAAACTGCTCCTGCTGTGTCAAGGGTAATATATATATCATGTATTATCATATCAATCACTAGTTTTTCATGATTTTTTTTATTGTTGAATACTTTTGTGTGTGTGAAATGATTGCTCTTATCTGTTTTTCCAACACTTATCATCTTCATCGTCACCATCATCATTATCATCAATATAATCAACGTCCTTATCAAATTCAACATCAGCATCATCACCATCACCATCACCATCACCATTACCATTACCATCACCGTCACCATCACCATCACCATCACTACCATCATCATCATCTAAGCATTATTCAGAGTAACAACTAATCCATCCTCACTGCAGATACAGAACCTTGTCCAGATTTGGAGCAACAGTGTCTCTCCAGACACGGATACTGTAACCATACGTGCCTGCCTGACGAAGAAGCTCTGTCGGGGCTCTGCAAGTACGACAACTGCTCCTGCTGCGTCAAGGGTAGACCATTTCTAATCCTTTTTTGTCATTCGTACTTGAACAGGCTATTAGTAAAAATATAAAATATTGATACCAAAATATATGATGGTCTCGCAGGCGAATGGGTTTCCTTCTTGAAATGTTGCGATATATGCACTCATTGTATCACATATCTATATGAGTTTGTTATTGTCCTTATTACTGTTATGGTCGTTATCCCCAGTGTCAACGGACCCCTGTCTAGATCTGAATATGCAATGCAACACTACTGGTGGCTACTGTCACCACGAGTGCAAGTCTGGGGAAGTGGCTGTGGCAGGCCTCTGCGCATTCGAAAACTGCTCCTGTTGTGTCAAGGGTAGGCTTTTTTCTACCGTCCGTACTTTAAGGAAGTTATTGTAATTGATAGAAAATTGAAGATATGGCTTGTGAAGTGACATCCAAGTAATGAAGGTCATGCAGGCGAATGATATACGGGACCTCGTTCGTCTAATTTCGCGATATATACACTTAATATATTCAGTTGTACTTATAGGAGTTTTGCAGAAGAAACTTCAAATGTTTCACTGCGAATGTATACATGCACTCATACTCAAACCCACACACACACTTTTCGTTGTCACCAAGCACACGAGCAAAGGTTTCTAATACTTTCCCTATCAAGGCGAACTAAATAAATATGATTATGACTATTTTCATTTTATTTATATGCTATCTTTTCAGGAGGGAAATCAACAGTATTTTAACATGATTGGACCAATAACTTTAAAGATCTCAAGTTATATTCCTGCTAGGCTCCTCTCGTTCTGTGCTTTTCCAGTCTTTAGTTGGTCATACTGGCGTTTCCTACGATATGTCTGTCTTTTGCAGTTCATACCGAGACGCTCCTCTTGGTCATCTGTAGTTGGAATTCATTTCTATTCATGTTCTTTTATCTCTCCTTTCTCTTTATCATGTCATGTCTGTTTCGCTCTTCATTATACTGTTGCCATTATTGTCTTTATAATAATTATTGCTACTAATGATTGCAATTACAGTCATAGATGTTTTTGATGAAATGCCTACTATTTGGCCTAATTATTATAATTAGAATAAATGATTGGTATTTCTATAAGGTTCAATATCAGGCAAACCCTTCACTGATTTTAATCATTACTATCCCTATTATTGTTATCATTATTGCTCCAGCATCAACAGATCCCTGTCCGGATCTGAACATGCAATGCAACACTACCGGTGGCTACTGTCACCACGAGTGCAAGTCTGGCGAGGTGGCTGTGGCGGGGCTCTGCGCCTTCGAAAACTGCTCCTGCTGCGTCAGGGGTAATGTGTTAATCCATTTGCTTCTGTTTTTTTATCACTTTTTCTAAAAGCTTTGCATGGTGTATAAGTGATTGTTCTTACCTATCCCTCCAACACAGTATCGTCATTATCACAACAATGTTAGTATCAATATCACCATCTAAACACCAGTCACTAATCAGGAACTAATCCATCCTCACTGCAGATACAGAACCTTGTCCAGATTTGGAGCAACAGTGTCTCTCCAGACACGGATACTGTAACCATACGTGCCTGCCTGACGAAGAAGCTCTGTCGGGGCTCTGCAAGTACGACAACTGCTCCTGCTGCGTCAAGGGTAGGATATTTTTAATCCTTTTGGCATTCGTGCTTGAAAAAGTCCTAAGTAAATAGAAGTTATAAAATATAGCAAATGATAGGCAAGTTTCCTTCCTGAAATTTTGCGACATATGCATCTTATGTAGCATTTATCTATACGAGCTTGTTATTGTCCTTATTGTGGTATGGTCGTTATCCCAGCGTCAGCAGATCCCTGTCCAGATCTGAACATGCAGTGCAACACTTCTGGTGGCTACTGTCACCACGAGTGCAAGTCTGACGAAGTGGCTGTGGCAGGGCTCTGCGCATTCGAAAACTGCTCCTGTTGCGTCAAGGGTAGGCTATTTTCTGTCAGCTTTAAAGTCCGTACTATAAGAAAATTATTATGATTAAATGAGCTGTACAGAAGAAACTTAAAAAGGACTGATTCACTGTTTCCAATACTTTCATTATCAAGGTGAACTAAATAATCATGACAGTCCTCAGCTCTCTAGTTTTTCAAATATGTTTCTCTCCCGATTTTTTTTTTCAGGAGACTGGATCTGTAACTGTAATGATCTCAAGTTTTATTCCTTTGCTCTCATCTCGCTCTGTTTTTCCAGTCTTTTTAATTGGTCATACTGGTGTTTCTAACTATATGTCTGTCTTTTGCACCTCCTGAGACGTTCCTCTTGGTCATCTATAGTTGGAATTAATTTCTAGTTATGTTCTTTTCTGTCTTTCTCTTTGTCATTTCCTGTCAGTTTGGCTCATTATACTGTCATTGTCGCCTTTATTATTAATGAGGCTACTAATAAATGCAATTACATAGATGTTTCTGATATATTACATACCATTCGCCTTAATTATTTTATTCCTAATAAATTATCATGATTTGTACAAGGATCACTGTCTGGGCAAATTCTTCACTTATTCTAATCATCATTATTATCCTTATTATCATTATCGTTATTGCCGCAGCATCAACAGACCCGTGTCCAGATCTGAACATGCAGTGCAACACTACCGGTGGCTACTGTCACCACGAGTGCAAGTCTGACGAAGTGGCTGTGGCGGGGCTCTGCGCATTCGAAAACTGCTCCTGCTGTGTTAGGGGTAATGTGTTTACCCTTTTACTTCTGTATTTATACAGCGTTTATCATCATGATAAAAGCAATACTGGTAACAATGATAATGATAGTGATAATGACGACGATAATAGCAGTAATGTAAATTAATAATATCAGTAATAACAGATAACGAATGCTAGCGGATATATGTATTAGTGTATCTATCGTTAGTCATAATTTTCACTATTACTAAAGGCTTGGTTTGGCGTATAACAGATGGTTCCCATCTCTCTCTCCAACACTTATCATCATCGTCATTATCATCCTCAGTGTTAATATCAGTATCACCATCTGAACTATAGTCGCTAATCAGGAACTAATCCATCCTCACTGCAGATACAGAACCTTGTCCAGATTTGGAGCAACAGTGTCTCTCTAGACACGGATACTGTAACCATACGTGCATGTCTGACGAAGAAGCTCTGTCGGGGCTCTGCAAGTACGACTACTGCTCCTGCTGCGTCAAGGGTCGGCTATTTTATTTGTTTTATAATCTGTAATTTTGTTAGTATTCATAGGAAGTTTGTAAAATGACTAACATTGGACTGATCCATATATATGTGTGTGTGTGTGTATATATGTACACACACACACACACACACACACACACACACACACACACACACACACATATATATATATATATATATATATATATATATATATATATATATATATATATAATCTATATATGTATACATAATGTGTAGGAAAGGGTAAGGGAAAAGAAAATAAGGAGAGAGAGAGAGAGAGAGAGAGAGAGAGAGAGAGAGAGAGAGAGAGAAAGAGAGAGAGAGAGAGAGAGAGAGAGAGAGAGAGAGAGAGAGAATACTGTACGTACCCAATTCACTGCTTATCGTATGCCCCATATACCTCAAACTCGCCTGTTCCAGGGACTGATTGCGCGCAGACTTCCGAATGCCAAATTGCGGACGGTCGCTGCGACAGGACTTGCGTGGCAGGAGAGGAACCGGTTAATGACATTTGCCTCGAGGGTTGTACTTGCTGCACCGAAGGTAAGTTTAGCACCCGGGAAAAGGATTAATCAAATGGATGAAACGCCGTGTTGGCGCTCGAATTCTGTCCTCGCTACGGCTGTCCGTGGGGGAGGGGGAGGGGGGAAGGATTGTGGTTTAATAAATGTTGATTAAGGTTTGCTTGGCAATACGGGAGAGTCGCACACCGTGCATCTGTAAGCAGATTTATAGCATTGCAAAATTGGCCGAAAATTCCAACTAAAATCATCACACTAGCAGTAAACAGCCTCTTAAAAGAGAAAATGACAATCATGATCATAAAAAAATACTGTTATAGAGCAGTGATAACAGCAACAAGAACGATGATAACGATAACAACAATTATAATGATAACAACTGGTGTTGAAGATAATGACGATACCATTAATAATGATTCAGATGAAAAGTAAGTTGAGTATTGATGATAATAAGGATAGTGATGATAAGAGTAATAGAAAATGATGAATAATGATAACGATAGTAATGTAACCGATGGAAAGAACAATATTAACATAACAATACAACAATAGTAACAGTGATAATTATGATGATGGCAGTGAGGATGAATGACACGAACAACAAAAAGACAATGCTAATAATGATTGTAATGATAATGATTATAGTGATCATAACAATGCTAATGATAATAATGATAGTGACATCAGTGATCATATTAATAGCAGTAGTAGTGGTGACAATGACAATGACATGACAATGATGATAATGAAAATAAAAATAATAATACAGTGATATTGATAATGATAAAGATATTGATGATAATAGTAACACTGATAATGATGATAAAAATATAATATTGATACGGCTACTACTAATAATGATATTAATGATAATGATAATAACGATAATGATAACAAAACCAGTGATAATACTAATGATAATAATGTTAATGAAAGTAATAAAAATAACAATAATACCGATAAAAATAATGATATTGATAAGTATGATATGATGAGATAAAGATGATAACAATAATAACAATGATATAAATAACAACAACAATAGTGATAATACTAATACTAATACTGACAATAATGCTACTAATGATCATGATATTATTGATAATTCCAAGAGTAATAATAATAACAATAATGGTAACAATAATGATAATAATGGTAACTGATGATATAAATGATAATGGAAATAGTAATGATATTAATGATAATGATAATAATAATAATGATAATAATAGTGATGATAATGATAATAATAATGATAATAATAATAATGATAATAATAATGATGATAATATTGACAAAAGTATTGACAATAATAATTATCATCATAACAGTAGTAATAATAATGATAGTGATAATGGTGAAAATAATAATCATGATGATGATGGTGGTGGTGGTGGTGGTGCTGCTGCTGATGATGATAACAATGATGATGAGAGTAATTGCAATGATAATTGTACCAGATGTAATGACGAGGAAATCGAGAAGATGGCAGTGAAACAATAATTCAAAAGAAAGGAAAATATTAATGATAATGATGATATTCATAATAAAGTAGTAATGAGAATGATGATAAATAATAATAATAATCATAATCGTGATGATGATAAAAATAATGAGAATATTCATAATGATAATAAAACCACTAATTAATTAATGATAATAAAAGCATCAACAGCAATAGTAATAGTAACATCATTAATGATAGCGAAAGCAATAATAGAATGACACAGATAAGTGAAAAATTAATTATACCGACAATAAAGATTATCATGATAATGATATATGTAATTACAATATACGTTGTAGTTATACTAATCACTACTTCTGCTAATGAAAATGTTAATGAAGATGATTATTATCAAAACGATAAAATTTATGAAAATAATAACAATATAATCATAATAACATAACAATGATCATTATAAAGGTAACGATACTGATATATGGCATAATTATCATGACGATTGCAATAAAAAAGATGATAAAAAATACAATAATGACACAATGGCAATAATAACAATCATAACAGCATTGATAATGACACTAATATGTAAATAAAAGGTAAGATTAATAATGATAATAATGATAATAATAGTAATGATAATAATAACAATAATGATGATAATAATAATAATAACAATAATAACAACAAAGAAATACATAATAACAGTAATAATAATACTGATACTACTACTACTACTACAAATGATAATAATAATAATAATAATAATATCAATAAAATGATCATAATAATAATGCTAATAAAATGAAATGAATAAAGATACTGAATAATGAAAATAAATAAGATAAAATCATACCAACCTCTCAGAAGGAACGAACTGATCGATCAGCATTTCACTTTGTCCTTTCGAAGGCAAGTGTCCAGAGACCCAGGACTGCCGCGACAGAAATGGAATCTGCAGACCTATGTGCACCACCACAGAGACCTCAATCAGCGGGATCTGCGGCACCGATCTTTGCTTCTGCTGCGTTTCAGGTACACTTCCTCTCGTGGCGTCTGCGAGAGAGAGAGAGGAAGAACATGGAGGAGGTGGAGAGAGAGAGAGAGAGAGAGAGAGAGAGAGAGAGAGAGAGAGAGAGAGAGAGAGAGAGAGAGAGAGAGAGAGAGAGAGAGAGAGAGAGAGAGAGAGGAGAGAGAGAGAGAGAGAGAGAGAGAGAGAGAGAGAGAGGAAGAACGGGGAGTAGGTGTAGAGAGAGAGAGAGAGAGAGAGAGAGAGAGAGAGAGAGAGAGAGAGAGAGAGAGAGAGAGAGAGAGAGAGAGAGGAGAGAGAGAGAGAGAGACGTAGAGAGAGAAAGAGAGAGGGACGTAGGCAGAGAGGGAAAGGGACGTAAGGAAAGAGGACATAGGGAGAGGAAGAGGAGGAGAAGAGCGTAGGGAGTGAGAGGGAAGTAGGAAGGGAAAATGACGCAGGGAGAAAGATAGGGATGGAAGATGAGAAAGAGATAGAAGGGAGTCCTGATGGTAGGAAAATAGAGAGTAGGAGAGGAATGTATAAAGAGAGAGAGATGATGGAAGAGAATGAAAGAGAGAGAGAGAAGAGGGGGGGGAGAGGAAGAGAGAAGGGGATGATAGAGTGGGAGATGATAAACTTCCTATATATATATATATATATATGTAGGTAGAGGAACGTATGAAGAGGAAGAGAGGGAGAGGAAGGGAAGAGGGAGGAAGGAAGGTAATGAGAGAGAGAGAGAGAGAGAGAGAGAGAGAGAACGAAGATAAAGTTCTTTAATTCTAATTTCT
>NC_051391.1:1014851-1017351 GCF_015228065.2 Penaeus monodon | reverse complement strand
CAGATCTCACTCTCCTGTACTAGATTTTTTTTTTTTTTGTGATAAATCTGAATTTCCCTTTATTTACTTGAGTGACTTTGACCTGCTACGTCTTCATGCATACAGCGTGAATGGCTTAGCTAGAATCGATTATTTTTAAAATGAATTGAAGTCAATATATTTTACTTAGATCGCTGCTTCAGATGCCGGGCAATGCCAGCCAGTGATCCGGGCACATTTATCCAATCAGATATCAATATCAGGACGCCTAGAGCTTCACACACTCTGAGTGATCCGTTGTAAGCTTTCTGCTTCATGTGTGAAAACATCTGGTCACATATTCAACTTTAAAAATTAGCTGATCACAGTGATGAATCTCTATCTCTCTCTCATTATCTTATTGTTAAATTTTATATTTCTTAGCTAATTCGAATCACATAGTGTGCCACAGGCAAGCACGGCTGCGTGCAAACTCTGACACGCGTGCCAAAGGTTGCCGACCCCTGACATATGAACAAATGATTTAGCTGGAAATGCACTGAAAGGAACAATTCTTTGCAATGTATCTGATCATCATCCCATGTTCTCCTAATTTAAAACCCAGAGCCATTCAACAACTTGTATAGTGATAAAGTGTACCAACTGCAACGTAAATTCATCAACCGACCAACGTGTATGGGGATACATACAAAAAAAAAAATAGAAATCAGTCTATAAGGTCAGCGCTCAATACTTTCGAGATAAATTTATCGAATCATTAGATTAAAAAAAGCGTTATCAAAGGGCGGAGACCCAGGGAAGGCCAATAAATACTGATGCTCACCTAAGTAATCATTCGGTGATTACAGAATTACATCTTTATTACAGGCCTCTGTGCTTTACAGACCATGTGCTAAAGGCCTTTTATATGAACAAGTTTACCATAACCAGTTTATCGATTTAACATAGAAATTACACAAGCTTACTTGAGAAATTAATCCACTGTGGTACTTTGGAAAATTCCCACAACTGGTTCTTGAACAGTCAAAAGAACTATTTCTCTTATAATGTAAACAACATAATTATATCTTATATAACATAAATGTCCGTATGCTCTACGCGACATCATTCTGTCTCATTTTGACATAGGTTTATACTGGTTTACCTTCTATAATCAGACTGTTAGTTTTAAAGCCAGTTTAAAAAGCATACGAATTCCTTGAGCAAACAAGGATATTTACTAAACCCATTCCTTTATTCACAAGTTAATCTATCTTCAGACATTATTGTTTATTTTATTAAAGAGGCTCAAACTACAAAGACCTAGGAGCTATTTTTAATTTCTAAATCCGTTCTAATTCACACTTTCTTCGTAAATTATATCCATCTATCTATTTATTTATCTTTCTACATGCACACGAACAACCACAGTGAGTCTTCCAGGCCTCCCTTCTTCTGCCTCCCCCCCCCCCTGTCCTCATCCTTCCCTCTCTCCTTGGTTTCCAATCTTCCTTTTCCTTCCTTCTAGCCCATTCCATTCTCTCCGCTCACCCTGGAATCCCTGGAGAAGGAGCTGGCGGCCCTCCACGTACCCGTGCAGACCGAGGCCGACCTCCTGGAGCGCACCAAGGGCTGGCGCTCGACCTTCCTGGGACGAGGCCTCTACGGCGACGCCCACCTGCTCTCCCACGCCCACCGCAGTCTGGCGGTGAAGCGCATAGGACGCTTCAGCGAGGAGTCCTTCGTCCGGGAGGCTCGAGCCCTGGCCAAGCTCCGGGGCGTGGAGGGGCTGCAGCAGCTCGAAGCCGTCGTTGTCGAGAGCGACCATTACTCCATCGTGAGCCGCTTTGCCGGCGCCACGCTCTCGGAGTGCCTCAGGGAAACACGCCTATCCATCGCCCAAGTGGAGTACGTCCTCGGCTAGGTGCGCGCCGCGCTCGAGCGCATGCACAAGGTGGGCAGAATGAGAGCGACGGGTGACAGCGCACATGGACCTCCACGAAAGGAATGTGTGCGTCCTCGTCGGCGAAGGGCGAGCGCGAGCGGAGATCATCGACCTGAGCTTCGGTCACCTCGAGGCGGAGGGCGACTTCGAGGAGCACAAGCGGAACGACCTTGACGACCTCGATATCCTCGTCAAGGAAACCCTCCTCGAAAGCCTCCGACCGAGGATGAAAATGGATCCAGCTTAGAGGAAGATACCTACCTACCAAACCAAGCCAGCCCAAGTCAGTGCTCGTCCCAAGCCCCAATAAATAGAAAGAATGATTACCTAAAAGGTGACACCGGCACTCTCCGTGGAAAGGAACTGGGGACCCTACCACGTACTCACTCCAAGAGCATCACAACAACTACAATTAAGTATCATGCTGTGACCACGGCGGCTCAAACATGAACCTACCGTTAAAAAAAAAGAAAGAAAGAAAGAAAAATTATAAGGTGACACAGGCCGGGCTCCCCTCATGGGCATAGTCCGGGCGAGGCTAAGCTTCGCATATCGGACTTATCCTTATAAATAAATAGACATAAAAAGGTAACACCG
>NC_051391.1:989851-999851 GCF_015228065.2 Penaeus monodon | reverse complement strand
TCATTATTATTTACATCATAATCATTAACATTTATATTGTCGTTGCAATTGCCTTCAGTGATAGCTCTCTTTATTACGATGATTAGTATAATAATGATTATTATTACAAGTGGTACTACTACTGCTTTTTTATCACTATTACCACTGGTTTGCGCTTCGCCGATTCTCTTAGCATGTTGGGGTCAAAGTCGGAGACCCGCGCATCATCCCGCGGCTTAGTAAGCATGTTCTTTTACGAACATGTCCCCGATGTCCACTTTGATATGGGAACAACTTTTACTTTTGATAATAATGATATTAAAGTTATTATTATCATGATTTGCAAAATTATTGTTATTATTGTCATTGTTATCACTGTTGTTGCTGTTTTATTATTGTTATTATTATTATTATCATCATCATCATCATCATCATCGTCATCATCATCATCATCATCATCATCATCATCATCATCATCATCATCATCATCATCATCATCATCATTATTATTGTAATTTTCTTATTATTGTTATTATTATTATTATTATTATTATTATTATTATTATTATTATTATTATTATTATTATTATTATTATTATTATTACTACTACTACTATTATTATTGATATTATTATTCTCATTATTATAATTATTACTATCATTATTATTATTATTATTATTATCATTACTATTATTATCAGTGCCGGGTAAATAGATAGGGATGACGTCAGGAAGGGCATCCAGTCATCAAAAATATCCGCTAGAACCAGATTATAAAGCGACACTGTATAAGGATGGGTCAATTATTACTATTATTATCCTGATTATCACTCTCATTGTTATTATCATCATTACTAACATTATTACCATTAACAATAGCATTAATGTGAATCATTACTATTGTCGTTAATAACAGTGATGATCAATGATACTAATAGTTATTAATATTAATAATAAAAATGACGTAATGATATTGAAATTATCATCATTGCTGTTGATATTATTGCCATAACCCCTTTTATCATTGTTGCTATGACAACATCAGTACAGACAACTAATCCATCCTCCCTGCTGGCACAGATCCGTGTCCAGACCTGAAGATGCAGTGCAACGCCACTGGTGGACACTGCAATCTAGCTTGCAAGTCCGATGAAGTGGCTCTGTCGGGGCTTTGCAAGTACGACAACTGCTCCTGCTGTGTCAGGGGTAAACTACCTGCCTTTGTTTATTTGTATATGATATCTATACATTATTTGCCATCATATTAATTATCAATATTATAAAGTTCTTCTTCGTCTTTTTCTTCCTATTATTATCATTATTATCGTTCTTATAAAGTTGATGATACTAATACTAATACTAATAATAAGTATAATGATAATAATAATTGTAATAACACTTATACTAATGATAATAGTAATAATAATAATAATAATAATAATAATAGTAATTATTACATCATCATTATTGTTTGCATTATTATTATCATTATTATAAATATCAGTAATAAAAAAGATGTTAATAATAATAATGATAATAATGATAATGATATTATTGTTATTGTTATTATTGTTGTTATTGTTTTATTATTATTATTATTATAGTTATTGTTGTTGCTGTTGTTAATGTTATTGTTATTTTATTGTTATCATTATTATTATTATTATTATTATTATTATTATTATTATTATCATTATTATTATTATTATTATCAATATTGTTGATATTATTATTATTGTGATTATAATTGTTTTATTATTATCATTATTGTAATTAACATTATTATTATCATCATTATTTCTTCTTCTTATTATTATTATTATCATTATAATTATCATTATCATTACTACTACTACTACTACTACTATACTATTACTATTACTATCATTATTATCATTCTTATTTTCGTTATTATCTTCAATATCATTGTATTATTGTAAATCATTGTTATTACCATTTTCATTATCATACTTATCATCAATATTGTAATTATTCAAATCATTACTCTTCTTCATCTTCTTCTTCTTTTTCTTGATTATTATCATTATTATCACCATTATTCTTCTTATCATAATTATTATCATTATAATTTTATCCACATTATTATCATTATTATTACTGTTATTTTTATTATTACTATCATTATTGTTGTTTTTGTTATTATCATCATTATTGTTGTTGTTGTTATTATTATTATTATTACTATTATTGCCATTATTATTGTTATTACCATTATAATAATAATGATAATAATAATAATAATAATAATAATAATAATAATATAATAATAATGATGATGATAATAGTAATAATAATAATAATAATAATAATAATAATAATTATTATTTTATTATTATCATTATCATTATTATCATTTTTATTATTATCATTCTTCTTCTTATTTTCACCATCATCACTATCTTCATCATCTTCTTCGTTATTATAGAAAAATAATAATAATGAAAATAATGATAATAACAACAACAAAACAGCAGCAACAACAAAAACAACAACAACAATAATAATGATAATAAAAATAATGATGATAAAGATGATGATGATAACGATGGTGATGATGATTATAATCAATATCATTATAATTGATAAGATTACCTTTGCTAATATTAAGAATTTAATTACCACAAATACGGTTACTGTTACCAGCATATTCCTACATCGCCAGCCAGCACAAAGAACTAATCCATTTTCACTGTCGAAACAGACCCGTGTCCAGATCTGAACATGCAGTGCAACTCCTCTGGTGGACATTGCAGCCCCGAATGCAATTCTGACGAAGTGGCTTCTGTCGGGGCTCTGCACCTATAAAAACTGCTCATGCTGTATTAAAGGTAATGTATCTGTCTTTATTAACATTAGTACTTGTAACATTACTACTATTAACATTGTTTATGATTTTATTATCGTAATTTTCATTTCGATTATTATTATTACTATTATCATTCTTATTATCATTATTATTATCATCGTTATTATTATTATTATTATCATTATTATTAATATTTTATTATTATTATTCATTATTATTATTATTATTATTATTATTATTATTGCTGTTCTTTTTTTCTTCTTCTTCTTAGCATCATCATCATCATCATCATCATTATTATTATTATTATTATTATTATTATTATTATTATTATCATTTTATCTTATTTTATCTATTCTTTCTTATTATTTATTATTATTATTATCATTATTATTATTATTACTGTTATTATTATTATTATCATTATTATTATCGAAAACTGCTCCTGCTGTGCCAAGGGTAATATATATCAAGTATTATATCCATCACTGGTGTTTCCTGATTTTCTTTATTGTTGAAGACTTTTGTATGATGTGTGACCTGATTGTTCTTATCTGTTCTTCCAACACTTACCATCTTCACTGTCATCATCATTATCATCAATATAATCAACATCAACATCAACATCAACACCATCAATATCACATCACCACCACCACCATCATCATCAGCTAAGCATTATTCAGAGTAACAACTAATCCATCCTCACTGCAGATACAGAACCTTGTCCAGATTTTGAGCAACAGTGTCTCTCCAGACACGGATACTGTAACCCTAAGTGTATGTCTGATGAAGAAGCTCTATCGGGGCTACTAATAAGTGCAATTACATAGATGTTTCTGATGAATTACGTATCATTTGCCTTAACTAGTTTATTCCTAATAAATGATCATGATTTGTACAAGGATCACTGCCTGGGCAAATTCTTCACTTATTCTAATCATCATTATTATCTTATTATCACTATCGTTATTGCCGCAGCATCAACAGACCCGTGTCCAGATCTGAACATGCAGTGCAACACTACCGGTGGCTACTGTCACCACGAGTGCAAGTCTGGTGAAGTGGCTGTGGCGGGGCTCTGCGCATTCGAAAACTGCTCCTGTTGTGTTAAGGGTAGGCTATTTTCTATCAGCTTTAATGTCCGTATTATAAGATAATTATCATAAAATAGAAAAAAATATATGGGCTGTGAAATGATATCCAAGTAGTGAAGGTCCCGCAGCCGAATGAGTTTCGTTTGTCCAATTTTGCGATACACTTACAGAAGAAACTTAAAAAGGACTGATTCACTGTGTGTACATTGATATACATAGTCACACACATACCTTTGACTGCCTCCAAACAAACGAACAAAGGTTTCTAATAGTTTCCTTATCAAGATGATCTAAATAATCATGACAATCCTCAGCTCTCTAGTTTTTCAAATATGCTTCTCTCCCGACGTTTTTATTTTATTATTTTTTTTTCAGGAGACTGGATCTGTAACTGTCATGATCTCAAGTTTTATTCCTTTGCTCTCATCTCGCCCTGTGTTTTTCCAGTCTTTTTAGTTGGTCATACTGGTGTTTCTAACTACATGTCTGTCTTTTGCACCTCCTGAGACGTTCCTCTTGGACATCTATAGTTGGAATTAATTTCTAGTCATGCTCTTTTCTGTCTTTCTCTTTGTCATTTCCTGTCAGTTTGGCTCATTATACTGTCATTATCGTCTTTATTATTAATGAGGCTACTAATAAATGCAAATACATAGATGTTTCTGATGAATTACGTATCATTTGCCTTATTTATTTTATTCCCAATAAATGATCATGATTTGTACAAGGATCACTGCCTGGGCAAATTCTTCACTTATTCTAATCATCATTATTATCCTTATTATCATTATCGTTATTGCCGCAGCATCAACAGACCCGTGTCCAGATCTGAACATGCAGTGCAACACTACTGGTGGCTACTGTCACCACGAGTGCAAGTCTGGCGAGGTGGCTGTGGCGGGGCTCTGCGCCTTCGAAAACTGCTCCTGTTGTGTCAAGGGTAGGCTATTTTCTATCAGCTTTAAAGTTCGTACTATAAGAAAACTATCATAAGATAGAAAAAATAAAAAATATGGGCTGTGAAATGAGTTCCGAATGAGTTTCGTTTGTCCAATTTTGCGATATACTTACTATATTCAGTAGTATTTAAAGGAGCTTTACAGAAGAAGCAAAGAGGACTGATTCACTGTGTGTACATAGATATACATAGTCACACACACAAAAAACATACCTTTCACTGCCTCCAAACAAATGAACAAAGGTTTCTAATACTTTTCTTATCAAGATGAAATAATCATGACAGCCTTCAGCTCTCTAGTTTTTCAAATATACTTCACTCCCGTTTTTATTTATTTATTTATTTTTCAGGAGACTGGATCTGTTACTGTAATGATATCAAGATTTATTCCTTTGCTCTCATCTCGCTCTGTGTTTTTCCAGTCTTTTTAGTTGGTCATACTGGTGTTCCTAACGATATGTCTGTCTTTTGCACCTCCTGAGACGTTCCTCTGTAAGGTAACAGTAACACAGTACTGCTATGTTATACCTGATACCGGGACAATTCCAGGTCAAGGCCATAATTTACCTTGTGCAAGTACCACCTGGCCACCCACGCATCGTACACCGGGCATGCAAGTGGTAGCGGCCAACGCGGAGAAAACAAGAGAAACGTGAGATTATTCAATCAGGACTCTACTTCATCATTCCTTCATTTATATATTTAAAAAACAAATTATCTTCAGATATCCATGAGTACTTTATATCCACAGTACTTTACACTGAACTTTATCATCACTGATTAGCCGAGGGAAATGAGGGACACCAGTACGCTGCTTGCCTGTTTATTTTATTCATAGTACCTAGCCACAAGCTCACCGCTCTTGCACCAGTCACTAAGCTTCAAAGCGTATAAAATGACGAGTTCCATGTAAACTGCATAATACTAACCGTGACCTTATAATATGGGATAAAAATCAGCGGGTTCCGAGTGGTAAGGAGGCGAGACCAGATCTGCCGGTGCTCTCAAAGTACCCGTGGGGTATCTACGCCCCCTAGCCAGGGTATTGGCTACTTTCTATACCACACGGACCCCAGGAGTGGCTGCCTTGTCACGGTTTATGACGTCACTAATGACGACACGGCAAACCACTAGCATGGCGTCACTAGCAGACGCCATTCAGTTACTGTACATTTTATTAGGTGACACTATCCTCCTGGCAAGATAGTGTCCTCACACAAATTACTGGGCATGAGTGGCAATAAATGTTATCATGTACGTAGCTAAGTCCACGTACGTGTATGTACAATAATTACGGGCGGCGCCCCGCATTTCCACCACGAGGGATAAACATAATACATAGTACATAAAACAAAACTCGTACTTCTTGGGGTGCATTTTCCATTAGTTCATTGAATCGGACTCATGCCATGGACTCGTCATACCAAAGAGGAGGGGGGGGGGGTACCGTGGGAGGACAAGGAGTGGGGGAAGAGTCCCACTACACCTCTTGGTCATCTATAGTTGGAATTAATTTCTAGTCATGTTCTTTTCTGTCTTTCTCTTTGTCATTTCCTGTCAGTTTGGCTCTTCATTATACTCTTGTCATTATCGTCTTTATTATTAATGAGGCTACTAATAGAGGCAATTACATAGATGTTTCTGATGAATTACGTATCATTTGCCTTATTTATTTTATTCCCAATAAATGATCATGATTTGTACAAGGATCACTGCCTGGGCAAATTCTTCACTTATTCTAATCATCATTATTATCCTTATTATCATTATCGTTATTGCCGCAGCATCAACAGACCCGTGTCCAGATCTGAACATGCAGTGCAACACTACCTGGTGGCTACTGTCACCACGAGTGCAAGTCTGACGAAGTGGCTGTGGCGGGGCTCTGCGCCTTCGAAAACTGCTCCTGTTGTGTCAAGGGTAGGCTATTTTCTGTCAGCTTTAATGTCCGTATTATAAGATAATTATCATAAAATAGAAAAAAAATATGGGCTGTGAAATGATATCAAGTAGTGAAGGTCCCGCAGCCGAATGAGTTTCGTTTGTCCAATTTTGCGATACACTTACAGAAGAAACTTAAAAAGGACTGATTCACTGTGTGTACATTGATATACATAGTAACACACACACACCTTTTACTGCCTCCAAACAAACGAACAAAGGTTTCTAATAGTTTCCTTATCAAGATGATCTAAATAATCATGACAATCCTCAGCTCTCTAGTTTTTCAAATATGCTTCTCTCCCGACGTTTTTATTTTATTTTTTTTTTTCAGGAGACTGGATCTGTAACTGTCATGATCTCAAGTTTTATTCCTTTGCTCTCATCTCGCCCTGTGTTTTTCCAGTCTTTTTAGTTGGTCATACTGGTGTTTCTAACTACATGTCTGTCTTTTGCACCTCCTGAGACGTTCCTCTTGGACATCTATAGTTGGAATTAATTTCTAGTCATGCTCTTTTCTGTCTTTCTCTTTGTCATTTCCTGTCAGTTTGGCTCATTATACTGTCATTATCGTCTTTATTATTAATGAGGCTACTAATAAATGCAAATACATAGATGTTTCTGATGAATTACGTATCATTTGCCTTATTTATTTTATTCCCAATAAATGATCATGATTTACAAGGATCACTGCCTGGGCAAATTTTCACTTATTCTAATCATCATTATTATCCTTATTATCATTATCGTTATTGCCGCAGCATCAACAGACCCGTGTCCAGATCTGAACATGCAGTGCAACACTACCGGTGGCTACTGTCACCACGAGTGCAAGTCTGACGAAGTGGCTGTGGCGGGGCTCTGCGCCTTCGAAAACTGCTCCTGTTGTGTCAAGGGTAGGCTATTTTCTATCAGCTTTAAAGTTCGTACTTTAAGAAAACTATCATAAGATAGAAAAATTAAAAAATATGGGCTGTGAAATGAGTTCCGAATGAGTTTCGTTTGTCCAATTTTGCGATATACTTACTATATTCAGTAGTATTTAAAGGAGCTTTACAGAAGAAGTAAAGAGGACTGATTCACTGTGTGTACATAGATATACATAGTCACACACACAAAAACATACCTTTCACTGCCTCCAAACAAATGAACAAAGGTTTCTAATACTTTTCTTATCAAGATGAAATAATCATGACAGCCTTCAGCTCTCTAGTTTTTCAAATATACTTCACTCCCGTTTTTATTTATTTATTTATTTTTCAGGAGACTGGATCTGTTACTGTAATGATATCAAGTTTTATTCCTTTGCTCTCATCTCGCTCTGTGTTTTTCCAGTCTTTTTAGTTGGTCATACTGGTGTTCCTAACGATATGTCTGTCTTTTTCACCTCCTGAGACGTTCCTCTGTAAGGTAACAGTAACACAGAGCTGCTATGTTATACTGAAAACCGGGACAATTCCAGGTCAAGGCCATAATTTACCTTGTGCAAGTACCAACCTGGCCCCCCACGCACGTACACCGGGCATGCAAGGGGTAGCGGCCAACGCGGAGAAAACAAGAGAAACGTGAGATTATTCAATCAGGACTCTACTTCATCATTCCTTCATTTATATATTTAAAAACAAATTATCTTCAGATATCCATGAGTATTTAAAATCCACAGTACTTTACACTGAATTTTAAATCATCACTGATTAGCCGAGGGAAATGAGGGACGCCAGTACGCTGCTTGCCTGTTTATTATTCATAGTACCTAGCCACAAGCTCACCGCTCTTGCCCCAGTCACTAAGCTTCAAAGGTATAAAATGACGAGTTCCATGTAAACTGCAAATCTAACCGTGACCTTATAATAGGGATAAAAATCAGGGGGGTTCCGAGGGTAAGGAAGCGAGACCCAGATCTGCCGGTGCTCTCAAAGTAACCCGTGGGGTATCTACGCCCCCTAGCCAGGGTATTGGCTACTTTCTATACCACACGGCCCCCAGGAGTGGCTCCCTTTGTCACGGTTTATGACGTCACTAATGACGACACGGCAAACCACTAGCATGGCGTCACTAGCAGACGCCATTCAGTTACTGTACATTTTTAGGTGACACTATCCTCCTGGCAAGATAATGTCCTCACACAAATTACTGGGCATGAGTGGCAATAAAGTTATCATGTACGTAGTAAGTCCACGTAGTGTATGTACATAATTACGGGGGGCGCCCGCATTTCCCCCACGAGGGATAAACATAATACATAGTACATAAAAAAAAAACTCGTACTTCTTGGGGTGCATTTTCCATTATTTCATTGAATCGGATCATGCCATGGACTCGTCAACCAAAGAGGAGGGGGGGGGGTACCGTGGGAGGAAAAGGAGGGGGGGAAGAGTCCCATACACCTCTTGGTCATCTAAAATTTGGGAATAATTTTCTAGTCATGTTCTTTTCTGTCTTTCTTTTTGTCATTTCCTGTCAGTTTGGCTCTTCATTATACTCTTGTCATTATCGTTTTTATTATTAATGAGGCTACTAATAGAGGCAATCATAGATGTTTCTGATGAATTACTTTATCATTTGCCTTATTTATTTTTTTCCAATAAATGATCATGATTTGTACAAGGATCACTGCCGGGGCAAATTCTTCACTTTTATTCTAATCATCATTATCATCCTTATTATCATTATCGTTATTGCCGCAGCATCAACAGACCCGTGTCCAGATCTGAACATGCAGTGCAACACTACCGGTGGCTACTGTCACCACGAGTGCAAGTCTGACGAAGTGGCTGTGGCAGGTCTTTGTGCATACGAAGACTGCTCCTGCTGTGTTAGGGGTAATGTGTTTATCCTTTTACTTTTGTATTCATACAGCGTTTATCAACATGATAAAAGCAATACTGATAATAATGATAATGATAGGGATAGTGATAAAGACAACGATAATAACAGTAATGTAAATTAATAATAACGGTAATAACAGATAACGAACGCTAACGGATACATGTATTAGTATATAGTAGTATCGTTGGTCATAATTTTCACTATTACTAAAGGCTTGGTTTGGCGTATAACAGATGGTTCTTATCTCTCTCTCCAACACTTATCATCATCGTCATTATCATCCTTAGTGTTAATATCAGTATCACCATCTGAAAATATAGTCGCTAATCAGGAACTAATCCATCCTCACTGCAGATACAGAACCTTGTC
>NC_051391.1:974851-979851 GCF_015228065.2 Penaeus monodon | reverse complement strand
TCACAACAGGAAAGGTTGAATGAGTTAGCGAAAATCATCCATAAATAATGTAAGTAAAAAACAAATTAACACCGAAAACTCAAAACAAAAAAATAGAAACGCCACACTTTTTTATTATTGATGGGACTTAGGTCTTACATTCTAATAAATTTATTTATGATTTGTAAAATGGTCAACGTGATGCCTCCTTTTTATCCTAATGTTTTACGAACCTATTTGAGTTACACATACAATTTTAAGCCCTCAGAAACCAATAATTTGCTGTATCTATATATCCCTAGTATGCTTGACAATCGCAATATGTTCTTTGCGACATTTAAAACATCATTTAAGTAATGAGTTATTCCCCCTCTGTCTTACCGAGGCAAACTCTGGGCCAAATTCGATGTTTATAAGCTTAACCAGTGATGTATGTAATTCAGCGGCTATATCGTGCGCAATTGCATAAATTAATGCCTGGCTGCTTATCAGTTACTTTTCAGTTGAGTATTCTGGCACCAGTTCATCGGCAAAATGTGTGAAACATTTATTTTTTGTGCGCTTCGTCCCTTCATGTTGTAGCTCTCTGTTTGGAGCTTGGTTTTGGGAAACCTGTGTCCCTGTTATGCAGAGGAAGGCCCTTGATGGAACAGTTGGATCCGTAGACTGTATGGCCAACCAGCGTGAGGATAACAAGAACCGCTGGACAACAGAACAAGAACACTAAACGAATCAACACAAAGTAGGCAAAATAATTTAGGAAAATATGGAGAAACACTGAGCAGGCGCATCACGTGGAAAAACATCCAAAAGAATCCTCGACGCCCCAGTGAGGTTGTTGGTTAATATGAGGGTGACATTATCTTCTAGTAGAATAATCTTCAGGGGATCAGCCATAGAGAATCCCATTCAACTTATCCCAGGTAGTTCACCCTCAGCAGATAGTCGACACAAATAACTTCCATTAACCAGTACAGCCGACTGCTACTGTACATAAGGCGTCATTTAGCAAACCCACTTTGGGAGTCAAAGTTTCAAAGACGACATATCTTCCATGTGGAAACTAATAAGGAAGTGACCAATTGAGCTTTCTTGCACCTCTCAGAGATAACGCGAGATCTAAAACTATACTGAAGCCAGATCTCACTCTCCTGTACTAGATTTTTTTTGTGATAAATCTGAATTTCCCTTTATTTACTTAAGTGACTCTGACTTGCTACGTCTTCATACATACAACGTGAATGGTTTAGCTAGAATCGATTATTTTTTTAAATGAATTAAAGTCAATATATTTTGAGGCCGTGGTGGCCGAGCGGTTAGAGCATCGGACTCAAGATTGTCACGGCGGCAATCTGAGTTCGAGGGTTCGAGTCACCGGCCGGCGCGTTGTTCCCTTGGGCAAGGAACTTCACCTCGATTGCCCTCCTAGAAAACGACATATCGCCTTGAGAAGTCAAACGCATATGTCGTAGGGAAAGTCACCGCCGTGGCACAAACCGCCGCTGATTAGGAAGGGCATCCAATCAGGCAAGGGTGGCACTGCCATATAACCTCTCAGTAATGAATTGAGAGAGGCCGATGTCCTGCAGTGGAATGAATGCCTGTTGAAAAAAAAGAAAGAAAGAAAAGAAAAAAAAAAAAAAAAAAAATATATATATATATATATATATATATATATATATATATTATATATATATATATATATATATTATATATATATATATAAGAGAGAGAGAGAGAGAGAGAGAGAGAGAGAGACAGAGAGAGAGAGAGAGAGAGAGAGAGACGGATAGGTAGAGAGATAGATGGACAGATAGATAGAGAGAGAGGGAGAGATGAAGATAGATAGAGATACATAGATAGACGGATAGATAGAGAGATAGATAGACAGATAGACAGAGAAAGAGGGAGAGAGGGCAGGAGATAAATAGATAGATAAATATAGAGAGAGAGACTGTTAGGGAGAGAGAGAGAGAGGAAAGCGGAAAAAAGATAATGGGAGGGAGGGAGAATGAATGAAAGAGAGAGAGAGAGAGAGAGAGAGAGAGAGAGAGAGGAGAGAAGGAGAAGATAAAAGAGATGTAGAGAGAGAGAGACGAGAGAGTTATATATATAATATAATAATATAATATTTATACCATATATATATATACTACTATATAAATATATATATATAATATAGAAAAGAGAGAGAGAGAGAGAGAGAGAGAGAGAGAGAGAGAGAGAGAGAGGAGAAAGAGAAAGGAAGAGAGAGAGAGAGAGAGAGAGAGAGAGAGAGAGAGAGAGAGAGAGAGAGAGAGAGAGAGAGAGAGAGAGAGAGAGAAGAGAAAGAGTGGGAGGGAGGGAGAGACAGATAGATATATTGATAGATATATAGATTGATAAATATATAGATAGGTAGAGAGAAAGAGAGATAGATAGATAGAGAGAGAGAGACAGACAGAGACAAAGAGAGAGAGAGAGAGAGAGAGAGAGAGAGAGAGAGAGAGAGAGAGAGAGAGAGAGAGAAGAGTGGGAGGGAGAGGAGAGACAGAAGATATTGAATGAGATATATGATGAAAAAAATGGATAGGTAGAGAGAAGAGAGATAGATAGATAGATAGATAGATAGATAGATAGATAGAAGAGTGAGGAGTAAGATAAGAAGAGAGATAGAAGTAGATGAGAGATAGAAGAGAGAGAGAGAGAGAGAGAGAGAAGAGAGAGAGAGAGAGAGAGAGAGAGAGAGGGGATGTGCATAATTCTATTTCTATTACCATTGGACCACGTGGCTGGTTAACACGCGGATCCAAAGTCCCAAATAAGAACCACTCGCTCAGCGAGGGCGGAGGTCACATTATATCTCACCTGGTTTGACCGGGAGTTCGTCGCCAGCGACCAGCGCGGTAAGGTCGGTTTAGCCCTCGCCTCCCTCCGGGCGGGCTGCCCCGCTTTTAGCTTTTAGCACTTTTACCCGAAGCCAGGTCGTAGCGCGTGTTCACCCCTTTACGTGTGTTTTGAGTCCCTGTCAGCCACTGTACTAGAGTACCTATAGCCCTTTTACAATCTGGTGTCAGGGTGGCGCTGCGTCCTTCCGCCTCGCAGCATGAACTCAAACCTTCGAAGAAAATCCGCTCGACCGCTTCAAGACATGGCTAAGAAAAAAAAACAAAAAACACGTAAGTACACGTTTGGGCCCCCTTTTCTTATTTCTTTTCCTTCTCCCATAAATGTGTTAAGCCGTTGTTTTTTTGTTGGGTAAAAAAGTGCTAATGACAGCAAATGGCACGTTCTCACACTATTCCCTTCACCTCAGATCGCATTTCCGTGTGATCGAGTATGTGGTCAACAAACATGAATATCATTCGTTAGTTAAGTAGTTAATTAAATTCTCTCGTTTTTAGAGATTTCATCTGCAACGAATTTAACGCGTTCGTGATTTTATCTTATCACGAATATCATTTCATTTTATCTCGTTCCATCCCTTGCCCCGACCTGACCGTGCCCTTTTTTTCGCTTGTGGTCACTTGGATGAAAAGGTTGTTTTCCCATCTTGACCTGACCTCACTTTCTCTTTTCCCGGTCTGTGGCGACGTGGGAAGGGTCAAGATGACTGCTTGGTTCCCTGTAATTTGATTGTTGTTTTGTTGATGCCTTGGGAATTTTGGTGACACATTCTATCGGCGCTAGAACGGAGCTTGTAACGCAATTTCATAGAAATTATTATTTTGAATATAGCGTAGGATCTTACCCCATATCATAGTGCACAGGATTGCCCGATATTGCCCCGGGGTTGCGTAAACGCCTAATAGATCTGCGCTCCATTGTTCGAAAGTAGGTACAATAAACTGAAGCTATTCATTCGAATGGCACCTTTGAGTCAGTCTGACCCGCAGTTACGTCCGTTAATTAATGTAGGACTAAGGTTTAAGCTAGAATCATTATTAGCTTATTAATCACACCTTTCTCACCCTCCTGAAGTCACTTGCATGTATTGGTTATATCCCAGGCGCTTGTGTGATTCGTAATGATTTAAATATCCTTAGGGAATTTCGCAAGCGCCCATCACAGATACGCAGAAAAGATTAGGTTGTTTTCCTGGCTCGAGTCACTTCAGTCAATGTATGGCATTTTGGGTATAGGATCCCCCGTACATGAAGTCTTACATAGCTAGCTAGACTTGTACCTCGGCAGTTCAGATTTTCTGACCCCGAGAAGATTTGCTTGATAAAAAGTTGGCGAATATTTTTTTCATGTCACCATTCATTCATGCATACATTCTGTCGCATATCATTATATGTTGAATTCAGTGTGGTAGTTGAAATAATTTTTAAATATCTAGCATTGCTAATGTACTTCAGTTTTGTTATAGTGAATGTTAATAATTGTGTTTGTGATTCATTCTCTGTGTGAGGTCACTCTCGCTTTCCCTCTCATTCACACTAGCTGTCACTCACGCACGCATACACACACACATTCACCTCACTCACACACGCAGGACAAAAGACACTGAACCTTTTCATTAATAGGGTTGGTTGCTGTCTTAGTGCCGCCGTAAAGATTTATGATGTATCTATTTAGCCCGCAATTTTGTCTGTCTTGACGAGTAATTCATATATGATGTAGAAGTTACATCTATTTCTTCTCTGTGTGACGACCGTGGTTCAAGTAAATCCTTGCAGATTGCCGATGTCGTTTCCCTTATCTACTCTCATATCTATCAGAGATGGTTGGTAGTTCAAGCCAGGTCCATGCAGATCGCTACTGACGTCTCCCTCTTCTATTTTCTTCTTTATCTTTGTGAAAATAAAACACAAAATGAAAAAAAGACGAAAATAAATTAAAAAACAAAATTAAAAACCGCAATTTTTTTAGAAATAACCGGCTAGTGGGAATTAACACCCCCTCTTCTCTGTTGCCTTTCTTTTTCTCTTACTCTGGCCCTTACGTGTATGATTTGGTTCCCTGACTATATATTGCAGTTGGACCGACACGGCACCGGAGGACCCTTAGGATGCTGTGAGAAGGACGTCATTGGAAGA
>NC_051391.1:947351-952351 GCF_015228065.2 Penaeus monodon | reverse complement strand
GAAGTGGACCTGATGTGCTGCAGATATTGTGGGAACAGCATATGTATATATATATTTATCAAAGTCTACACTGATTAGATCTCAAAAAAAGTTATATCTTGAAGGTACAAGCATGAGTTTGAGACTATTCATCCCACCGAAGCAAAATAATAAGTCATAGGACTCTGACACATTGCTAATTCTTACGATTTTCAGTGAGCTACATGTGATTAACCAATTGACCCATATACAGTGCAACGTAAAAAAAAATCGTGCTCTGATTGGCCTAGTGGAGTGTATTACTTTGTATCAAGGTAGAATACACAATTTGATTTTAACCGAAAGATGTTCAACAGATTCTAATAACTGCTACAGATAAAGGCAAACATGATCAAAGGTAACAGTGTTAGGGGTTTCCGAAAATTCTACAAAAGGCCGTTGTCCCCGTTTTGTGAATCTCCGGGAAACATTCGGGATGCTACAAAAAAGGCCTAGTGGTTAGTTCGGATTTATTGCAATCAGCTGATAAGGACAATAATAAGAGTGATACGAAAAAAAACTCGGTCAACGCAACCGCCTTTGTTTAAATAGTCTGAGGTTTGGGATCACAACCATGCTTGATTATAGTCTTTTACTTTTACGATATTTTTCCATATTTATTTTTTTTTATTTATCTTTTATGTATGGGCATATTGGTAGGTTTGGAACGATATTATAAATTCAACAGGATAACCGAACTATTTTAGTATATATTCATAAAACGTATGATAGACCTTAAAGCTCTTCCATCGTGTACGTGTTGTAATATATGGGACATAAACAGAGCATGGGAAAACAGAGAATAGTCATTTTCTTCAATGAGCTCATGCATTCACTCTAAGCAAAAGATTCTTTCTAAACATAAGCATAATTTTCGTTTTAATATAGTAGGTGTTTTAAGAAAAATGTAAAATAATTTAATATTTGACTGCAGTAGCCCAGCTTGTGACAATAAATTTACATGGATCAATAGGGCTTGGTACAATCGAAGTCAACACTATAAGGGGATGTGCAGACACGCGAAATATGTAGTAAATAACGACGATTAGAAGGCATAGAAAATCCGTGAAATTCATCCGGTCTATCAGATCATTTAATGACAATTCCTTTTTCAATATACATGAAAGGAAAGCCAGAGACGCGAAATGAAACGGAAAATTTTGAATAATTCTTTAATACGAGTCAGTAAGTTGGAACATATCCGAATACCAGCCTAGTCACTGCTGCACTCAGTGTGACTCACCTTGAATGAGCAGAGATGGAGCTCAGGTCTGCACGGCGAACAGATCGGATCCAGTGTGTTTCTTTTGCTTGCTTCGAGGTATTTATTGAAAAAGAAGAAAGAAACATTGAAGTGCGAAATCAGCGATAATTTAACAGAGAAAATTTGGATGTTGAATTTAGACATGAAAAATCTAAGGAAACTTACATAGGTTCATATATCATATAGACCTTTTATGGTAGATGGTTAAATGACGACCTGCTTGCAAGATCTAAAATAACTGTGGAGTAATTAAAAGCAAGCTGATGGATATCAGATGTATTAATTTAAAGCTGGCGAATTAATTTTTTATTTTGTACATAAACGCACATCAAGCATTACGTCTTTACTTTATGTAACAGATTCATTAAGGCAGAGAAGAGAAATGTGTTCAGGGGCAGAAAATGACGCATTAAAACAACTGATATTCTTTTGGTGAAAACTAATTAAGATATACAATAAGAATGGTATACCTCCAGACAGACGTCAGATATGCAAATGCTTATTGTAAGTATGGTGTTAATCTTTTTTTAAATTCGTGTGTCCTTGGCTTGATTATTGTTACGGTAGTTATACAAGATCCGCAATCCAATAGCAATAATATATTTCCATTATTCTGCCTCACGACAGAAATAAAATAGTAGCGCTTTTAAAGCATACCTCGTACGGGAACGCGAAAATCACAAAAACACCTGGAATCTTTTCTCATAATTGAAGAATTTAAAGTAGAATTCATAAAATAATAATATGTGTAAAATCAATTTAATGGAGAGCGCTAAAGAGAAACGATAAACTACTTCCTTTTAGGCAGTATGAAAGGACATTCAAATAGAAAGGGACGTAAAAATAAAATTCGCTAAGTGCTAACGGACTTCAACCGGAAGCCACCAGTAAGGCCTGGTGTTCACTTCACTCGAATGTATAATATGCATCAGAGGATTACTTTTGCCTGATCAACAGATCCACTCGATTATCCAACTATAACTCTCACACCACAAAATATAGGACAGCCCACTATAGGGTGCCATCCGCATCAACCTGGGAGAAAGGACCTGTGTTCCAAAATAGAGGAAGCAAGGTGATGTATCTCAACGTAAGAAACGATTTGTTTACATTTTGGCTAAGCAGTTCTGTCTGTGAATATCTTAATGAAATTATAAGTTAATCTTTAAAGATGGAGAGGACTCTTAAAAATGATAAACTTTTAAGATAAAATCGTAATTACAAGAAAATACGAGCCAATGATTATATTAAATTCGTTTTTTTTACTAAGACAACACTCCCTTGAATATGTGGGTTCCTTGTAGTGATTAAAGAGGGCGAATTATACTGATTAATAAAATTAATGATCTTTTATATGAAGAGCTATTTTCCATTCAAGAAAAAAAAGTAAAGACGGCACGTGTAATTATTCCCTGCTGATATAGGGATTAAACCCCCCCCCCCCCCTCAAGACGGGATGGGGTCTCGCTTCTATGAGGGACAGCCCAGTCGTATGCATCCAGCAGCTTCGTCCGCCTATCCAGCTGCGATATGGTAGAGTTAATAAATGTACTGTAGTTCAAAATCAGGGAGTGGACGGAAAGGACGTTTTATTTTCCGTATTAGTCTGTGCTTTTATGAGATCATGCCAGGCTACCGAGGGAGAAATCATTAAATATACTTTTCGAAAGAAGTATGGTAACGAAGATCATAAGCATCCAGTCCACTAGTCATGATACAATCGCCCCGCATATCGAAAGTATGATACATGTTTGATTCTGAGAGAGAGGAGTGCTATAGGCCTTATTGATTAGCAAATTTTTGCCTTAACTATACACCCATTAAACCATTCTGAGGAAAAAGAGAGGGGATGAGGGTGGCGGCATAAATATGAAGTGGAAATCAAGCGAATGTGTGGCTGTATTAATTTCTCTCATTAGTGAAGTAATATTAAACTGTGTAGTAAAAAGATATATATGATATCGAAAATCATAGGATTTTACATTTGGAGTCATCATAGTTTATAAACTAGGTTTTATAAAACTGATTTGCCACATTGAAGGATTTGAATGGTGTGTGTGTGTGTGTGTGAGAGAGAGAGAGAGCGGTAAGTGAGTGAGTAGTGAGAGAGAGAGAGAGAGAGAGGAGAGAGAGACCGAGAATGAGATTACGAGAGAGAGAGATGATGACGAGAGAGAGAGAAGAAGAGAGAGAGAGGAGAGAGAGTATGAAAGATGTCTCTCAGCTGCTGATCTCCGGCACAACACCTGACTGTGCAAAAAATAGATTTCATTGTCATAAATTTGAATAAAGTCACTTCAAAGTTCGCAAACTAGTTTTATGACTACGTGGCCTCCATAAGCATTAGATTAATTAATCTGTGAATAATGTACACTTTTGTGATAATCAGGCTCTTAGCGCTTTGTGTGGATAGATAAATCGATATATAAATGGAAAATAAACAGAGGGAGAGGGAGAGGAAAATAGTAGATCGATTGATAGTTCATTAGAGTAATAGGACACACATTAACAAACAATTACAAAAAGTTACACGTCACAACAGTTAAATATACATAATACAGCATATATGTAAATATTATTATACACACACACAAACAACTATACATACGTATGTATAATAGGTATATATATATATATCTATAGTATTATATATATATTAGATATATATATATAGATATTATATATATGATGTGAATATATATATATAGATATTATAAGATATATATAGTAATATATATAATATATATATATATATATATAGATATAGATATATATATATATACACACACACACACACACACACACACACACTACATATACTATTACATGCATACAAAAGGAAAGATATATATCAATATAGATAATATATATATATAGAAGATAATATATATATACTATATCTATATAGAGATATATACGCACACCCACACACACACAGATCACATATATCATATGGATATTGCCATGTATATATATAGATATATATATAGGTATATAGAGAGAGAGAGAGATATATAGAGCGGCAGCTAGAGGGAGAGGAGAGAGATAGAGAGATACAGAGAGAATAGAGAGATAAGAGAGAGAGAGAGAGAGAGAGGGAGAAACAGAGGGAACAAACACAAGAACACACACACACAACCAAAACACACACACACACACACACACACACCCCCACCCACACACCCCACACACACACACACACACACACACACACACCCACACCCCACACACACACACACACACACAAACCCATCGCCCACAGAGAGCCATGGACCAAACACGGTCGACGAAGGGGCGCACCTCAGAACAGGGGCGTCAGTTGGGAGGGGAGGGGGGGGGGGGGCAGGGCAGTGCCCAAACAAGACTGGTTTGCCACCTCACGGTTTTGCCCTGTTCCCCGGTATAGCGTGAAAAATGCCCCGAGACATGCCAGGGTAGGAATGGGGGGGCAGGGGCCACGAGACCAAACGCGGGCAGGACAAAGAGGAAAAGGCCAGAGAGAGAGGATATAGAGAGGGAGAGAGAGTAGATACGAAGAGAGAGGAGAGAAGATAGGAGAGATAGCGACAGAGAGCTAGAGAGGGAGAGAGAGAGCAACTACAGATAAGACAGAGAGAGACAGGACAGAAGGAAAACCAGAACAGACACACACATACAAACACACACACACACACACTTACACACACACACACACCACACACACACACACACACCACAC
>NC_051391.1:932351-939851 GCF_015228065.2 Penaeus monodon | reverse complement strand
ACAACACCACACACACATACACCACATAAAATTATATATTGCTATATCTTATAATAATATCTATATATATATAATATAATATATAGATTTAATACACACAGTATATATATATATATATAGATATATATATATAGATATATATAATAATATATATATATCATCTATTTATTTTTAACCCATACAATATATAAATAATATATATATATATATATATATACAATATATATATAATTTACATACATATATATTTATTTATCTATATATACATATATCTATATATATATATATATAATATATATATATATATATATATAATATATATATATGTAATATGTGTGTGTGTGTGTGTGTGGTGTGTGTGTGTGTTCGGTTTTTTATGTGTGTGTGTGTGTAAATATCATATTATAATATATATATATATATATATAATATATATATTCATATATACACACACCCAACACACACACACACACACACACACACACACACACACACAACCACACACAAGACACACACCCACACACACACACACACACACACACACACACACACACACCACACACACGTGTTCAGTGAATTGAAAATCTTGCCTAAATTCCGTAAAGACAGGGAGAATAGTAAAAGATATGTATAAAAAGAGAACAAAAATGATGCTACTGAAAAGAGAGCACTGAAAATAATTTCACGAGAACACTACAGTATGAAATACAGTAACATTAATTCAGAACTAAGTGTAAAACTGAAATAGCCTTAGAAATAACGCAAAGATAAAAAAGAAAAAAAAAATATATGTAAATAAACTAGGATATATATAATATATATATATATATATATATATATATATATATATATATATATATATATATATATATATATATGTTATACGGAAATAAGGCGATATTTAATTAAGTTCCTCCTTATAATTCGAGCTTCGGTTTTCTCTGATGTTCTTTGAGATTTGATAAAATCTACACTTACAGAATCGATAGGTCCTTATCATAATCATCATCACTGCTGTTGTTGTTGTTATCGTTATGATTAGCATTATTATCACTATCATTATTATTATTATTATCATTATTACCATTATTATTCTTATCCACATTATTACTACTATTATTATTACTGTTGTTGTTATTATTGTTATTATAGTTATTCATTCATTATTATTATGATTATTATTATTGATGATTATTATTATTTTATTATATTAGTAGTAGTAGTAGTAGTAGTAGTGTAGTAGTAGTAGTAGTAATAGTAGTTGTAGTAGTAGTAGTAGTAGCAGCAGCAGCAGCAGCAGCAGCAGCAGCAGTAGTAGTAGTAATATCATTTTTAGATTTGCTCTTTTGTTGCTGGTTTTGTCAATGTACTTATTGCTAGTATGATTAACTGGTCTAATAATTCTCAAATGTCTTGTCTGTGTTTAATTTGGAGGATATTCATAACAATGTAAAAAAAATAAGTAAATATTAGAAAACTATTCTATTAATCATCGATTATCACCAAAACCATAAACATGTATCACATGCAATTTTTGTAAACCCCTTTACACAATCATTAACAAATCGTATTTTGCACTTTAATAATTATTTCAGATTTTACAGTCAATCGCTGTATCACTATCTGGGGTTATTAACGGGAACATTTCATTTCAGTTCCTTCTAGCAGTTTTACTCGTTATATTTTGTTCATTTTCTTAATTCAAAGTTTCATTTTAATCTTCATCGTGACTGAAGCATGTACATAACTTAGCGTTAGGTTTCAAGAAGACTTTCCTTGTAACTTAGGCTCGAGTTTGTGTTAATTTAATGAGAGGAGGTGATTTAGCCACTCCCTCTTTTGGATTGCACTGAGCATTTCCAGCTCATTCAGTAATTAATATATTTTGGTCGATCGTGTGATATATATATAGAATATACATGCAAAAGGAACGAACGAGTATCAGTGACTCTTTCTCTTTGTATGAAGAATCTCGGTCAGATTAAGGAGACGTAAATGTGTATATTTGTTTTATATGTCTTGAACACAGCGCTGGTGGAAAGCCGATTTTCGTGATTTTGTGTTGTCCTCTTAATATATCGGGCATTTAGTAAAGGAAACATAAATGGTCGGCTAACCATATGACCATGTACCATGATATATTTGCAACAGGGAATGGATAAAAATATCGCACATACAACGTTTACTATTTTTGAATACGAAATATTGATGAGTATATAGAGGGAGACCTGATCTATAGAATATGAAATACTCAAGAGACATTCGGATATACCATTTGCAGGAACGAAATATCGAATGTTTTGTACGTAGAACTGAGCGTGTTATTTAATTTACACACATAACACTGAAACAACACACTTCCAAACGCTCACAACTTAGTAACCACTTCAAATAAAAACACCACACGGGCACTCCCGGATGGCACTTCCATGGGTGGTGGCAGCTCATGTTACGCTATGCATCTTGTGGAACGTTGCCAAGATTTGTCGTGAGTGAGAAATGATTTTCATTCTGTCTCCTATGACCGCCTAAAAGAAAGTTATAGATAAAAATGGATAAAGTCTGTAAGAAGGGGATTCCGAATATGTAATGTACATTGCCCTAACACTGTAAATAACAAATAATATTGCTCATTTACACCAGATATACAAAAAAAATAAACGAGACGCAGTTAAGTTTAAAAAGTAGTATAACGCTGAGCTGCATTCAGTAGAATCAACATTGCCTATCACATGCATGCGAATGTAGCGAAGTTGCTAATCTGTATTCAGTTACATTTCTATCATATTCACACATCAAACATTTTACTTTCGCTTTCGTATGATTTGAACTCTTATTAGTTCCCTTGTGTGCAATAAATTAGAGGAAAAGAATTACATCATAAGAATATTAGTAGTGTAAGAATGTTAGGGGTTTAATAGCATAAAGTTAATGTGCAAGGGTTTCATTCATTTTTTGGGGGTATATATAGCTTCTAGTGTGGTATTCATGCAATGTCTGAGACTGCTCTTCGCCAGTGAAACGCTGTTGCCATATATCAAAGATAACGCTGCTAATTAGACGAAACATTTTCATCGATGTAAGTTCTATGATGAAAATCTAAGAAGATAAAGAGCCAAAAATTCCAATAAATCTTGCTATTATTACAATAATATTGCACATTTCATATATTTGTGATATCATGGCAATTCTATGATTGGTGGTCTTGTACCAACCATGAGGAAAAACGAATACAAAACTACAGGAAAATGTTAGAAGCATCTCTATTAATGTTTGACAATAAACCAAGAGCAGCCTTCATGCTTTCTTAATTTTTTCGATGCTTATTCTGTGAAAAATGTTTATTATCCTTCAATTGTATAATTTTAAATATTTATTAATATCGTCATTGGTAGGATTTATTACTTGTTTTATTGTCTTGTAACAATGAATTATCACAATAGGATCTATAACAACGTTAATGTTCTAATTAGCAGCGTTAACTTAGAGATGTAGCAACAGTGCGATTCGTAAATGAAATTCTAAGAACAGCATCACACCTTTCATGAATACCGACCCTGGTCCCTCTTCCCTATGTGCTTCATATTCTCTCTTGCGCTTAAGGGAACGTCCATGTTAACAGGTCGTAAGTCAAGTTGCTAGAGACCCATATCCTTTGCCTTTCCTTCAGCTGGTTCTGACTACGGAATGTACTCTGTGATATTATTTTACAAATGCTTGAGTTGTTCGTTACTTCCCAGGTTTCAAAAGTCCCCTTTGACCCAATGACTTCAGCTCCACAGTCGTCGATGAGTCGAGCGTTCGCTTGGCGAAGTCCGTGACTTCCCTCTGCATCTTTTACTCGCGAAAGCCTCCTTGAATTCCCTCGAAGATTTCACTGAAAGAACTGTACAGAAAAGAACATCCTGCCTGTTCAGCTGGCGAAGCGTCCTTCTGCGCCTCCGAGAGCTGGCCCTGTACGTGGGCGTCGAACCTTGCTTGGCTGTAAACGGACGTCCTCGGTTGTTTCAGCACATGAAGGTCTGCTTCAGAAGGACCAGCGACTCGTCGAACCTCTCGGCAACCATCACCAGGTCGAAGCTCTCATTCAGCCATTTCGCCTTGCTAAGTACTTCACCTTCCGGTACGTCATCGCGGGGGTCTTTGACTCCAAAAGTCTTTGCAATTAAATTGAAATTTTTTTTATGGCTTGGCTTATAGTTAGACACTGCAAGGAAGGCCGTAAGATCCAAGTGAAATATCTGAGAAAGAGAACAAATCCAGTTAGTTTATTAATCCTGGAATAACCGTTTGTGTATATACGTAAGTATAGATACGTGCTTAATGTACCTAATCATTATTTGCTGACCTTTTCATGATTTCCATAAAACCACATAGACTCAAAGCGTGACGCTGGTTCTCGTACAGTTGCAACATATTTGGCCGATACTTTCATCACCTGTAAAATCATTCGAATAGCTTAAAGTAAACACATACTGCTAAACCGATGAAGATAATAATTTGATTATCTGTACAAACTGAACGTCCCCAAATTTCTGTTTTAGATTTTATTAAATAACTCAAACACCTCTCTTAATAATGAAAGCATAAAATGGTTGGGGAAACAAATTAATTACTTATCACGATGTTTGACTAAGTTAAAGTGTGAATCACTTAGCAGAGGATATACATTATATGCTAGAGGATGGAGACTCTGAGTCAGTCAAAGAACACAGACGCACCTGCGCTGCTCCTTCCTTACTGAATTGTGTATGGGACACGACCATGTTGTAGCGCCCGTCGGGGGACCCATTATACTCAGGCGGCAGAATCCTGGGAGATATAGGTTCCAAACTGTAGCGGAAAGGCAGGGCAAATGTCAGGCCGTGCTTGACTCCATATCTGTTTGGAATATGTCCATGCAATTAGACAAGTATTAGGATGTTCTAATATGACAATATTTTCATTTCTCTATAAGACATTCTAACTTCCCTCCTCCTCTCTTTCATATCTATCTCAATTCACTTTTTTCTCATGTTTACATTTTCTCTTCCCCACTCCGATTTTCCCTTTTCTTTGTTTCTTCTATTCTCTCTATGTGTGCTCTTTGTACCTTTGTGCCTTTACTCACGCGATTAAAATCTGTGAAATAGTCGAGGAGGCGCACTTCGGAGTCTTGAGGAAGTATGCTGAATTTTGAGGAACACAAGACTTCACAAGGCCTAGTTTTCTCGCAGGTCCAGATGCCTCCGACTGCACCATTTTTGAATTATTAGTACTGTATAAAGATGGGTTCCGTTAGTTTTCTTAGTAAACTATGCACTTTTTAAAAATATATCCATTGATGATTAATCCATTGTACATTTGTATGCAAAGGCTAAATATCTTTTGGAAGTAATGAAGCATGTAAACAATCTATTTTTTTTCTGCATACATGCCGCTTAAATAATACAGTGTTGCTAACTCAGGTTTAGTGAAATAAAAGTACATTCTGATACTCAGTATATTAAATAATCATGCAAATTAGCTCCCCAAATTAGTTTAGTCAAGAAATGAAAACGCAGTTATACCTGATCTCACAAAAGACTGGCAGTTTCAGTGTGCTCATCCGAATGCCTCGGCCCTCTTAATATATATGACACATGGTCTATGTAATTTAAGGACCCTTTGTTGGTCTTTCGGTCTACATTAGCTGCAGAATTAATAAGTGCAACATTAGGAACATGCTAAGAGTATGATTTTCATGGCACGTTTTGCAACACTGTTGGAGCATCACGCTGCCTCGCAGAATCATCACGTGAAGACAGAATCACAACCACAAGCTGATGCAGATATCTAGCTGTCAAGTTAGTCTTCTTCATAACTGTGACATAGCCCTCCACCAGCTAGGAAACCTTTTCGTTTTCTCTTTCGCAATCTTAAGGGGTGTTCAACAGGCGACATAGGGAGGTGGAACTTGAGCAGTCGTACGTTAATGACTCCACTACTTTGGCAGAGCTTGACGACTGGTAATAGATTATTATCTTGAAAAATGTTAAACTTTCACATCATTTTCAAGAAGAATAAGAAGATATATATATATTTATTTATTTTATTTTATTTTATTTTATTTTATTTTATTTTATTTTATTTTATTTTATTTTATTTTATTTTATTTTATTTTATTTTATTTATTTTTATTTTTTTTTTTTTAAGAAGGCCTATAAACGTCATCCCCTGAATCTTATACAATAAAATATTGTTTTGTTGAATCTGTAAAAATCAATAAGGCTGCACATTTATTACAGACCTCCACATATTTTCTAAGCCAATTTTAACCCTTAAATTGCCCTCGCGGTTAATAAACCGTGGTGAATCACCTAGAAAAGTGTTCGGCTGTTTCATGGCCTTCCTGTTTCCGCTACAAGCTGTTTAGGGATGTGGCTGTCGGTTTGATATAAAGCAGTAAGGAGGGATTCACACCGTAACATATTCGTCTTAGCAACAAAAAATTATGCTTGCTTGCTGCCGGCATCCCTTGCTGGGCATACGAATAATTACATTATTCATATCATCAGCATATTTTAATATTTTTATTCTAATAGATTCCCTATGCACTTTTTTCTATTACGCTGACTACGCAAGTAAACGTAAATTCTAAGACAACTAGAAAAAAAAAGGTTTTGAAGGCCGAACAGGGAAAGGATAGAGGACATTTCAGAAAGTAAATATATAAACATATGTACAGCTGGGCCAAATGATACGTTAACAGTATTGACTGCATGTTGCAAGTGTTCTCCACACCTGTAAAGTAGGTGATTGAGTGCCAAAGAGTATAGTGAATTATCACACTTCCATTTCATATTTTGAAAAGCAGCACATGAATCTGACCAATATAATTTAGTATTATATATTACGTAAGTTAATACCTAGAAAATCAAGTTTTGTGACGTCGAGACGCCTTCAGACTGTTTATTGTGTAAAATATTTTGTCGTGTGTATAGGTATGGAACTTGACAGTATGCCTCACAATCTCCTTCCCACTCACAATAACATCCCATCCTTGTCCTCCTCAAGCCCTGAGTGGCACGTCAGTTCCATACCTCTGCAGGTCACATGTCAACCAAGCCACTCTCACTTGCCGTAGGCATAGAATAGCAATACAGTCATCCGTGCCTCTACTGGTCTCTTTTCATTTCATTTGTTGGTATTACAGCTAGAAAAATATGTCATGTTTCTACTTGATAAGTCCGCGTGTAAAAAAAATAATAGCATTAACAAGGGTACGCACGCTGATGGACGATATTAATAGGAATAGTAGTAATGGTTTTAAGAATAGTGATAGTAGTAATAATAATAATAATAATGATCATAATAATAATGATAAAAAATATATATAATAATAACAGTAATAACAACAGCAATAACAAAATTGATAAAGTTAATAAGAATGGAATATTGACGACTAATATGATAACAATAAAAATATACTAATAAATATATATACGTTACGGGAAAACAACTGCCGTCACATATTACAGT
>NC_051391.1:882351-892351 GCF_015228065.2 Penaeus monodon | reverse complement strand
AGTAATTTTGATACATAAAAATGGGATAGAAAGGATCTAAAAAACTACCTTACAAAAATCATCACAACTCACATCTCTGACAGTCTGGATTCTAACCAGCCTAGAGAACAGGCAGGGTTCCGCAGTGATTCTCAAACCCCATCACAAAGCTCACCCAAATAAGAGACAAAATAAACGAATATAGGAAACCCTTGTGTATGACATTCGTCGGTTACGAAAAGTCATTTGACTCTGCAAATGAAATGCAGCAATTAATAAATGATCTGAATAGAGAAAGTATGAAAGTCAGAATTTGGATGGACAAGAAAAATACTAAGATCATGTTCAACAGTAGAGTTCAGTTCGAACAGATACATATAAAGGGCGAAATGCTAGAGGTAGTGGGCAAGTATATATACCTAGGGCAACTCGTGCAGACACACAAACTAGCGAAGAGGAAATTAAGCGACGCATCATTCTAGACTAGAGCACCTTCGGCAGACACAGCAGCATACGCAGCAGCATGCTATTATGTATAAAAAGAAAAGTCTTTAACCAATGCGTCCTCCCAGTTATGACCTATGGATCATGGCCTACAACCAAATTACTGGAGAGGAAACTAATAACTGCCCAGAGAGGGATGGAGAGGTTGATGCTGGGAATTAGCATGAGAGATCGGTTGATCTCTCTCTCGCTCTCTCTCTCTCTCTCTCTCTCTCTCTCTCTCTCTCTCTCTCTCTCTCTCTCTCTCTCTCTCTCTCTTTATATTATATAATATATATTATATATATATTATATTATATATATATATATAGTATGTAAACATATATTTGATATATATAGATTAGATAATATATTATAAATGTGTATACACACACACACACACACAACACCACACCCCACACACACCCCAAAACACCCCAAAAACAACCCCCCACACACACACACACACAACCCCCACACACATATATATTATATATATAATATAATATATATATATATTATATTTTATATATATATATATATAATTATGTGTGTGTGTGTGTGTGGGTTTTTGTGTGTGTGTGTGTGTGTGTTTGTGTTTGTGTGTGTGTGTGTGTGTGAATACATATGCATATAGTATATATATTTATATATATTATATATTTATATAATATATATATATATATATATATATATATATATATATATATATGTATATTATCTGTGTATATATATATGTACATATAAATACATATATGATATATGTAGATATATATATATTATCTCTAATAACGCGAGTGGGAGAGAGAGAGAGAGAAAGAGAGAGAGATGGTAGAAATAATAGTAACAGCAATAACAATAACACTACTACTACTACTAATAATAATAATAATAATGATTATTAGCATTATTATTATTCCTTTTGTTATTCTATCATCATTATTATCATTATCATTATTTTAGTAGCCTTATTGTCATCAGTATCATTATTATCATCATCATCATTATTATTATTATCATTAATATTATTATTATGACCTTTATTATTATTATTATCATATTATTATTATTAATTTTAATAACATATATAATATAATATATATAATACATTATTATTATTATATTATATTATTATTATTATCATTATTATTATTATTGTTATTATTATCATTTCTATTATTACTATCACCATTATTGTTGTTGTTGTTGTTGTTGTTGTTATTATTATTGTTATTATTATCAATATTAATAGTATTATTATCGTCATCATCATCATCATCATCATCAACATCATCATCATTATCATCATCATCATCATTATTATTATTATTATCCTCATTGTCGTTATTATTATCATTATCATTATCATTATCATCATCATTATCATCATCGCTAGTAGTAATGGTAGTAGTAGTGTCATTATTACTATTTTATTATTATTATTATTATTATTATTATTATTATTATTATTATTATTATTATTATACTTATTATTATCGTCATTGTTATTATTATCATCATTATTCATTTATTTTTTTTTTATAATGTTTAATTCAATCATTATCTTAATTAGTATTATTATTGTTTGTCATCATTATTGTTATTTTTATCATTATCATTATCATTATCATTATTATTAGTGTTAGTGTTATTATTATTCTATTACTATTATCGCTACCATTAGTAATAATTAGTAATGATATTATAATCATTATTGTCATTAGTAGTAGTAGTAGTAGTAATAGCAGTAGTAGTAGTAGTAGCAGCATTATCACTATCATAACTATTATTATTAACTACTATTATTATTGTTGTTGTTATTGCTATTGTTATTGATATTTGTACTGGTATTGTTATTATTATTGCTATTACTATTATTGCTACCATTATTTAATAATATCGTTATTGTCATTACCATTGTTATTATTGTTACCATTACTTATAATAACATTATCAATGATTTATTGTTATTACCATCATTATCATTCTAATAATTACTATCATTGTTGTTGTTGTTGTTGTTATTATTATTATTATTATTATTATTATTATTACTGCTATCATTATTATCATTATTATTATCATCTCTCTCTCTCCCTCTCTCTCTCTCTCTCACTCGCTTTCTCTCTATCTATCTATCTATCTATCTATCTATTTCTCTCTCTCCCCCTCCCTCTCTCACTCTTTCTCACTCTCTCTCTCTCTCTCTCTCTCTCTCTCTCTCTCTCTCTCTCTCTCTCTCTCTTTATTTGTTTATTTTTCTTTCTCTCTCTCTCTTCTCTCTCTTTTTTTTTTTTCTACTTTCTCTCTCCTCTCTCTCTCTCTCTCTCTCTCTCTCTCTTTCTCTCTCTCTCTCTTTCTCTCTTCTTCTATTTGTCTACTTCTCTCTCTCTCTCTCTTCTCTCTCTCTCTCTCTCTCTTCTCTCTCTCTCTCTCCCTCTCCCTCCCCCCACTCTCCCCCCCTCTGTCAACAGCACAGGTGCGCAACAGCTGTGCATATTAGCTTTTGCCTGAAAGTATGAATCTACCCAACAAATGGGAGCAATCTATCACTCCGCCTCCAGGGTCCACCCGAACCAAGAGGCGCCAGCTATCAGGTCCAGACAATGGAAGAAAAGACCGAAAATGGAGAGAAAAATGTTATCATTATCATTATTATTAATATTACCATTGTTATTATTATTGTTGTTGTTGTCTTGTTATTATTATTTTATTATTATTATTATTATTAATATTATTATTATTATTATTATTATTATTATTATTATTGTTATTATTATTATTATTATTATTATTATTATTATTATTATTATATTATTATCACTGTTATTATTATCTCTTCCTCTCTCTCTCTCTGTCTCTCTCTCTCTCTCTCTTTACCTCCCTCTCTCTCTCACTCTCTTCCTATCTCTTTATTTCATTCTTTCTTTGTTTACTCTCTCTCTCTCTCTCTCTTTCTCTCTCTCTCTCTCTCTCTCTCTCTCTCTCTCTCTCTCTCTCTCTCTCTCTCTCTCTCTCTCTCTCTCTCTCTCTCTCTCTCTCTCTCTCCCCACTCCCCCCCCCCTCTGTCAACAGCACAGGTGCGCAACAGCTGTGCATATTAGCTTTTGCCTGAGAATATGAATATATACAACAAATGGGAGCAATCCATCACTCCGCCTACAGGGTCCAGTCAAACCAAGAGGCGCCCGCTGTCCGGTCCAGGCTTTCGTATGAAGCGTGGGGAAACAATGGGAGAAACGACCGAAAAATAGAGCGATACGCTTTGCACTGTGTGTATGGGAGAAATAGAGATAGAAATTAAGGTACACAGTTATGATGTAAATTAATGGAAAGTAGTAGGGGAAAATGGGAGTGATTGCATGGACTTAATTTTGAGTAATTATTGATACGTTTTCTGTTGTTTACGGAATGTTTATTGGCCAGCATTCATTCCCGTCATACGCGTTCTTCATATAATTGTCATTCCAGATATAATCGTTTTCATTAACCATGGAGGGTACGTGACAGTTAATAGGAGGCATGTAATAAGATAACAAAAAATATATGTAGTTAGTAGTGACTGCTAATGACTGGAAAAACGCTTTTATACGAGGGCAAAGTGCACTGAGAACGCAAACGAATGTAGGTTAGAATGTAAACTCATATAAATTAACGTTGAGCAATAAAAATATCTAAGAATAAGAAGCTTTACCTTGCAGTGTGGATGATTTAGTGTCATCGTTAACCTGAATTCCATGCTGTATACCGCTCAAGTTAAATATACCGTAGTATGATGTGTTTATAATAATTCAGTATGCTAGACTTAGACTTGGGTTATTGACGATGTTAAGGTCATTCTAATTCATTATTTATCATAAATAAGGAATTGAGGGGCGGATGTAAGTCTAGGTTTTGGACCTGTGTGGAAAAGGCTTTAGTTGGCTGATAATGGAAGAGAGATAGTGAAGCTAATGTATATTTTATGTATGGATATGTCACACAAATAAAAATTGTGTAGCTCTCTGGACGATGATAAGCGTGCAATGAGAAGGGGGGGGGGGATGAAGGTGGAAAAGGAGAGGAAAGGAGAGGAAAAGTAAAGGACAGAAAGGGGAAAAAAGTAGAGCGCTGTTCTGCACATAATGGTAGGCCTCCTATGGAGTTTTTAAAGTAACAATCCATGGCTCTCTTCTATTTTCCAAATGATGGTAAGAAAGACTAAAACAAATAGAGTTTTGGGTGACAGGTGTAAAAGCCAAGGAAATGCTGAGCCTAGGGTTAAGGAAGAGGTCGGCAGTCTTTTGAACATAGTGCGTCAGTTTATATTTAATGTAATTTTTTACGACCATGCGTGCCAGGCGTTATTGATTTTTAGCGTTATATAGCCTAATCATAATGAAATGCTTGATTTGCGGCATAGGACATTCTTGTAGCAGCGAGCAAACAGAGTACGACTCTTCTGCTGAATAAATCCAGTTATTTGTCCATGATGACTGAAATGATCGGATATCAAGCTTTACTTTTTCGCAGTAGCCATGGCGACAATAACTAGGAAGAGCGTCACTCACGGCTGCTAGTCAATGAAACGGCAGCGCTGCATGACTGAGGTGTCACTAGCGGCTTGGGTACTTCTCACACTCGTCAATATTTCGTTGTATCAACCTGCACCCCATTGCCGGAACGAAACATTTTAATTCAATGTATAGTAGGGTAAAAATTAGGAACATATGAAAATTTAAACCATAAGAGTAACGATGCACGATACACATTCTCTCTCTCTCTCTCTCTCTCTCTCTCTCTCTCTCTCTCTCTCTCTCTCTCTCTCTCTCTCCCTCTCTCTCTCTCTCCCTCTCTCCCTCTCTCTCTCTCTCCGTTATTTTGTTGTTTGGCTTCTTTTTTTCTTTGTCCTTCGAATTACGTGGTGTGTCATAGGCAAGCACTCTGCTGGAGTGAGTCTGCCTGTCACATTGTACAATCGTCCAAGGATGGCCATATATCATGTACATAGCAAGTGATAACCCGACAATATATATCTCTTGCGAAGAGGACTGACTAAACAAGAGTGGAATGTCTAGAGTGGCAAGAAGAGATGAATAAACAGGTAAAGCAATGATCATGTGTATATGCATATGTATGTGTGATGTTATGTGACAGATATTGAAGATTATGTAAGTTATGTAGAAAATAACGATAGACACACTGGGTATCATTTGCATACATTATTCAGTAATAGAAATAGATCTAGTTATACATTATCTGTGGTACTCCAACAAGCGTAACCTGTCTCGTAGTTTCAGATGGTTTACAAGGTGTTTAGAAAGCAGCATAATCAATATTAGATCAGGTAAGACTGAATAATTGTCACAGCTTTATACCTGCCTTATACAATGAACAATACTGAAGAAAATTATATCCTTTGATTCACCATCTTCAGATAAATTAAAACGGTTAAAGCATTGAGCTGATCTAATGTATTAAACGCTTCGTATTCTTTTTATTTCGTATTTTCTCTATAAACGCCATGTCTCTAATAAATTATCAGAAGATAAATACTTTTGTTTTTTATATCTAATCCAATAGGTATAGCTATATGTACAAGATTCTTCATTATGCCTACATTAAAAATAAACATGTACTGCAGGTGTATGAATATAAAGAAAAGTGTAAGTACAGGAGGGAGAGGGGACATCATGTTAACTAGAGCAATATTTATAGAGTGAACATACGGAAACGTATTAAAAAAGAAATAAACACTTTCGATTTGTCGAGTAGCAGTGTCTTCACATCCAAGTGTAGTGTTCACACACACACACACACACACACACACACACACACACACACACACACACACACACACACACACACACACACACACCACACGCACACATATATATGTATGTATATGTATATATATATATATATATATATATATATATATATATATATATATATTTCTGTTGTTGATTTTCTACTTGGGAAACGTAGACGCAGAATATTTCGAAGAATTACATCTCCCTCATCAAAACAGAAATGAAGAACATAAAACATTATCAGATAAAAAGAAACAACGACCAAAAATAGTTCATAAAATAAACAATAATAAGTGGGTAACAAATTGGAGCAAAAAGAAAAGACAAACATTGTGGAAAAAAGAGGAGGGCGAGGCAAACCCAGACAAGGGAGAACTGCTTTCTACGGTAATTGCGTTACACCGTAAACAACTGAATGGCTGTACTGCTATTGAGATCGGGTTTCATCTTGTGGACGAGGAGAGATTCAAAATTTTGAAATCCTTGTGAGTGAAAGGGTGGTGTTCTGTGTGTGAATGCTAGTGGACAGATGGGAAGGAAGGTCTGCTCAGAGGTAGGCTAGTCCTTATATATTTACCCATATGTTCAAGTATTCTATGTTTGAAACACCGTGATGATCCAATATACCCAGCATTACATCAAGGAAAATTCAAAATATATACAATATTTGAACATAGTTCTGAAGACAGAGGCATTTTTTCTTAAAGAAAGAGTTGATATTATAATAGTTAACAAGAACAACATTGAAACTGATCCTTGGAACGAATGTTTTGTATCTCATGTAATTGTTTAAGAATGCTGAAGCTTACGTATCAGAGATACGGTAATTTTATGTACATAGTTTCCTGGGGAGCAGTATGGATTTTTGTGGATGGGCATAGTTTATTGTCTAAGAGCCTTGTCAGGGTCTCCATTGTTTTTTTTAGATAATTAAATAAGAACTTAATTTCGTAGTTCTTTCCCAAACCAGTGAAAGAAGGTTTTCAGTAAACCGTAGTAGAAAAGCGTCCGTTTTCTTTGGATACCAGTGTGTCGAAAAAGGGAAAGTTTGTTTTCCTTTTATTTATGTTTGGATGTTGTTCATTCTGATATGACTGAAATTGTTAGATGTATGATTGGTGTTTGAACAAAAGAAACGTGTCATTTATATACCTTTTTTTTAAAATAATGTTTTGAAATTATCTGGGCAATTATTTAACCAATTATATTCACAATGGCATAGGAAAGCGTTGGCATACATACATAACATGTATATATGTATGTATGTATATATGTACATATATATGTATATATAAATTATATATATATATATATATATATATATATATATATATATATATATATATATATATACTTGTACGTACATATGTAAATATGTGTTTTTGTGTGTGTATGTGTCTATATTTATATATGCATAAATATGTATATGTATACATATGAATATGTATATATGTGTATATATATATGTATATATATATATATGTATATATATATATATATATATATATATATATATATATATATATATATATATATATATGTGTGTGTGTGTGTGTGTGTGTGTGTGTGTGTGTGTGTGTGTTTATATATATTGTTACGCCGGCCTCCTCGTCTCTCAGCCACCAACACAAGGCAGGCTAGGCAGACGGCGTGCTATCCACAGGGTCGTGAACACTGAACAGCTCCAAGAGGCACCGAGCACCACAGCGTCCAAGAACAACACGAGAGGAAACGCCAAGTGGCGAGGCAGGACACGAAATAAACACAAAATGACAGTCTTTCCTTTATTTACACAAGTTATTTACCCGTACACTTTTCTATAGGCACAATACAGGGGGGAAACCAGCATGTCACACTGCACGATACAGCTTATAACAGGGCAACACAAAGTTTATCAGGTCACAAGGGCACACACGAGGTCTTCACAGGAGCAGCACCCAATCCTCTCTCTTGGCTTGTTCCTCGCTCCTCCGCTCACAGCCAGTTGCGTCATGTTTGCCCAGGATCCTTTTCATGTTAACACATGTTTCGCACAGAGACAAAGACCCACTGGCGTAGCAATATATATATATATATATATATATATATATATATATATATATATATATACACTTACACATATATATGCATATATATATATATATATATATACACACTTGCACATATATATATGCATTTATATATATATATACATACATATATATATATATATATATATAAAGAGACATAGCAGAATCTAGATGATTTCCATTTCCCATGCGTGGAACAATTTTTACCCCTGCTAACTTTTTGTTAAGTTTCCTCTTTTAACCCCATTTTTAGTTGCGTTGATCACGTTTTTGTGTTTTGTTTCGTTCCTTTAAGTAATGATTGATGCCTTATTGTTTAAGTCGTAAATCTTACCTCTTTAATATATTATTTAGTGATTTTAATAGTTTTGATCATCATTTTAATTGTTCGTTTTTAGATTCGTATTCTTATTTTAGACTTATCCTTGATTTATAGACAAGCATGACGGGGTTTGTCCTTTTTATATTGTAAACTTATCTTTTTATTATATGCATTTGTATTTTGATAATAAGATTTTATCCGGTAAATGTTTCTATTTATATTTTAAGTTATTGATTTCTTCCTCTTAACTTTTTAACGATGTCAGTGACGTCAGTACTTTTTAAGAAGCTTTATTTTTCATTGGTTTTAGTTATTTGTCATAGCTTTTTACCTTTTTATATTCTCATTTGTTTTTTCTATATGGCATGTATTTTTCACATTTTGATTATTCATTTTTATGAAAATAATGAAAATGAAGGCAGTGGCGTCACCGAGACGTCTGTGTATAAATACGGAACCGCCGAAACAATAAAGAAATCTATCTGAAACTGTGTTTGTGTCACCCCCTCTGGATTTACTTCAGCCCGAGACGTCACCAGAAGAAAGGCTGTACTGAGCAGACTTCCTGTTACTTGTCTAGGTCATTTGCTGGACGTTGTATTTTCTTTTTGTTTTATTGTGTTTTCGTGTTATAAGTGCTTTTATTCGTATTCTTCAGGAATCGGCTTTTCCCGCTTCGTTTTTTAACCTTCAGCTTTTAAGTTTAGTAATTAATATACAAAGTCTTTTTTATTAAGTTAACGGAAGTTTCTCTTTCTTATCTTGTGGTATTATAGCAATGTAACGTAATTATAGTATGTGTTCTTGTTTTACACACTGTTCAGTTTTATTATTTGGGTATCGTTTATTCCCTTTATTTATCGTATTTGAAATGATAGGCTGAGACACAAGGACTTCAATTCATATTTCTCCGATCAGAGTACATGCTAGGCCTGCGTAGGATCCTGGGTCAGTGCCCGCTACCAGTTTACAGGGCCAGGATTTGAATCAAGTTGTTCAGGGGAGTGACCGTCCCTAAACCGTTCTCAATTCACGAGAGGCTTCAGCTTGCTTCACGAGGCCAGGCTCCTCATTATAAACCAACAACCATCCTTACAATATATATATATATATATATATATATATATATATATATATATATATATATATTCACATAAACATAATACATATATATATATATATATAATATATATATATATATATATATATATATATATATATATATATATATATATATATATATATTTTTTTTTTTTTTTTTTTTACGGTAGGTTCATGTTTGAGCCGCCGTGTCACAGCATGATACTTAATTGTAGTTTTCATGTGTGATGCTCTGGAGTGAGTACGTGGTAGGG
>NC_051391.1:875328-877828 GCF_015228065.2 Penaeus monodon | reverse complement strand
TCCTATTATGATAAATAAAATTTGCATTGTGTTTTATTTAAAATTTTCGATAACTGAAACAGTTATTCTGGAATCTGAATTAATTTGCGTTTTAGGGGTAACCAAATTTACATGGTCAGAAATTCCCTAAATCACAGCAGTCCTCCATCAGGTCCATAAAAATTTACTCTTATTGAGGCCTTTTGCACTTCTCTCAATTTTATGAATAACTATATTTCTAGGAAATAAGTGCAATCTGCTAACTAGATTCAACCTCTTTAGTCATGACTGACTTTATCTTAACAATTATTAGCTGAACTCGTTAGGCTCATCGAGGTAGGTGGCATGGCCCTGTTTGCCATAGAGCCTAGTGAAGCTGGCGAGTGACTGATGTTTGGGAATTAGCGAACAGCTGGTTGACTCAAACTTGAAATCTCCTGCTTCAGCTTCTTGGAATTTACATCATTCTTAGAAAAAAACAAGAAAATGAATTTGGATTTAGGGAAAAGAGAGACCATCGAAGTGGACCTGATGTGATGCAGATATGGAACATCATATGTATATATATATTTATCAAAGTCTACACTCTGGATCTTCAAAAAAAGTTATATCTTGAAGGTACAAGAATGATTTTGAAGATATTCATCCCACCGAAGTCAATACTAAGTCATATGACTCGGACACATTGCTAATTCTTACGATGTTTCAGTGAGCTACATGATTAACCCAATTTTACCCATATACAGTGAACGTAAAAGAAATCGTGCTCTGATTGGCTAGTTGGAGTGTATTACTTTGTATCAAGGTAGAGTCACACAATTTGATGTTAACCGAAAAGATGTTTCAACAGATTCTAATAAAGTACAGATAAAGGGCAAACATGTATCAAAGTGTAACAGTGTTAGGGGTTTCCGAAATTCTACAAAAAGGCCGTATGTCCCCGTTTTGTGCATCTCCGGGAACATTCGGGATGCTACAAAAAGGCCTATGTTTAGTCGCATTATTGCAATCAGTGAAAAGGACAATAATAAGAGTGATAAGAAAAAATCGTCAACGCAACGACTTTGTTTAAATGGTCTGAGGTTTGGGATCAAAACCCATGCTGATTCTAGTCTTTTACTTTTTATCGATTATTTTTTCCATTATTTATTTTTTTATTTATCTTTTATGTATGAGGCATATTGGTAGGTTTGGAATATATTATAAATTCAACAGGATAACGAACTATTTTAGATATATTCAAAAACGTATGGTAGACCTTAAAGCTCTTCCATCGTGTACGTGTTGTATATATAGGGACATAAACAGAGCATGGGAAACCAGAAAGTCATTTCTTCAATTCAGCTCATGCATTCACTCTAAGCAAAAGATCTTTCTATAACATAAGCTATAATTTTCGTTTTAATATATTAGGTGTTTAAGAAAAATGTAAAATAATTCATATTTGACTGCAGTAGCCCAGCTTGTTGACAATAAATTTACATGGATCAATAGGTCTTGTACAATCGAAGTAACAATATAAGGGGATGTGCAGACACGCGAAATATGTAGTAAATAACGACGATTTAGAAGGCATAGAAATCGTTTGAAATTCATACGGTCTATCAGATCATTTCATGACAATTCCTTTTTCACTATACATGAAAGGAAAGCCAGAAGACGCGAAATGAAACGGAATATTTTGAATATTTCTTTATACGAGTCAGTAAGTTGACATATACGAATACCAGCCTAGTCACTGCTGCACTCAGTGTGACTCACCTGAATGAGCAGAGATGGAGCTCAGGTCTGCAGCGGCGAACAGATCGGCTCAAGTGTTGATTTCTTTTGCTTGCTTCGGGTATTTATTGAAAAAGAGAGAAACATGAAGTGCGAAATCAGCATAATTTACCAGAGAACATTTGGATGAATTTAGACATTAAAAAATCTAGGAAACTTACATAGGTTCATATATCATATAGACCTTTTATTTGTAGATGTAAATGATGACTGCTTTGCAAGATCTAAAAGCACCTGTGAGTAATTAAAAAGCAAGCTTTGGATATCAGATGTATTAATTTAAAGCCTGTGCGATTAATTTTCTTATTTGTACATAAACGCACATACAAGCACTTACGTATTTACTTATGCACAGATTCATTAAGGCAGAGAAATGTGTCCTGGGGCAGAAAATGACGCATTAAAACAACTGATATCTTTTGGTGAAACTAATTAAGATCTACATATAAGAATGGTATACTTCCAGACAGACGTCAGATATGCAAAAGCTTATTGTAAGTATAGTGTTAATTCCTTTTTTTAAATTCGTGTGTCCTTTGCTTGATTATTGTTACTGTAGTATACAGATCCTCAATCCATAGCAATAATATATTTCCATTATTCGTGCCTCACTGTACAGAAATATAAAATAGTAGCGCTTAAAGTATACCTCGTACGGGAACGAGAAAATCACAAAACACCTGAATCTTTTATCATAAATTGAAGAATTAAATGTTAGAATTCATAAAATAATAATATGTGT
>NC_051391.1:864475-867728 GCF_015228065.2 Penaeus monodon | reverse complement strand
AAAATACTAAAGCATTCGGATATACCTATTTGCAGAACGAAATATCGAATGTTTTGCACGTAGAACTGAGCGTGTTATTTAATCTACACACATAACACTGAAACAACGCACTTCCAAACGCTCACAACTTAGTAACCACTTCAAATAAAAACACCACACGGGCACTCCCGGATGGCACTTCCATGGGCGGTGGCAGCTCATGTTACGCTATGCATCTTGTGGAACGTTGCCAAGATTTGTCGTGAGAAATGATTTTCATTCTGTCTCCTATGACCGCCTAAAAGAAAGTTATAGATAAAAATGGATAAAGTTTGTAAGAAGGGGATTCCGAATATGCAATGTACATTGCCCTAACACTGTAAATAACATATAATATTGCTCATTTACACCAGATATACAGAAAAAATAAACGAGACGCAGTTAAGTTTAAAAAGCAGTATAACGCTGGTTTATTCAGTAGAATCAACATTGCCTATAATGCATGCGAATGTACGAATTCAATCTGTATTCTTTTACATTTTATCGTTTCACACATAAACATTTACTTCGCTTTCGTTATTTAACTCTTATATTCCCTTTGGTGCAATAAATTAGAGGAAAAGAATTACATCATAAGAATATTAGTAGTGTAAGAATGTTAGGGGTTTAATAGCATAAAGTTAATGTGCAAGGGTTTCATTAATTTTTGGGGGGTATATATAGCTTCTAGTGTGGTATTCATGCAATGTCTGAGACTGCTCTTCGCCAGTGAAACGCTGTTGCCATATATCAAAGATAACGCTGCTAATTAGACGAAACATTTTCATCGATGTAAGTCCTATGGTGAAAATCTAAGAAGATAAAGAGCCAAAAATTCCAATAAATCTGGCTATTATTACAATAATATTGCACATTTCATATATTTGTGGATATCATGGCAATTCTATGATTGGTGGTCTTGTACCAACCATGAGGAAAAACGAATAGAATACTACAGGAAAATGTTAGAAGCATCTCTATTAATGTTTGACAATAAACCAAGAGCAGCCTTCATGCTTTCTTAATTTTCGATGCTTATTATGTGAAAAATGTTTATTATCCTTCAATTGTATGATATTAAATATTTATTAATATCGTCATTGGTAGGATTTATTACTTGTTTTTATTGTCTTGTAACAATGAATTATCACAATAGGATCTATAACAACGTTAATGTTCTAATTATCAGCGTTAACTTAGAGATGTAGCAACAGTGCGATTCGTAAATGAAATTCTAAGAACAGCATCACACCTTTCACGAATACCGACCCTGGTCCCTCTTCCCTATGTGCTTCATATTCTCTCTTGCGCTTAAGGGAACGTCCATGTTAACAGGTCGTAAGTCAAGTTCCCTAGAGACCATAATCTTTCCCTTTTCCCTTACTGGTTCTGACTACGGAATGTACTCTGTGATATTATTTTACAAATGCTTGAGTTGTTCGTTACTTCCCAGGTTTCCAAAGTCCCCTTTGACCCAATGACTTCAGCTCCACAGTCGTCGATGAGTCGAGCGTTCGCTTGGCGAAGTTCCTCGACTTCCCTCTGCACCCTTTCCTCGCCGAAAGCCTGACTTCTCTCGAAGATTCCTGAAAAAACTTGTACAGAAAACATCTGCCTTTTTCAGCTCCCCGAAGCCTGTCCTCTGCCCCTTTCCGAGAGCTCGGCCCTGTAAGTGGGCCTCCGAGCCTTGGCCTTGGCGTAAGCGACGTCCTCGGTTTTCCCAAAGCACATGGGTGCTTCAGAAGGACCAGCGACTCGTCGAACTCTCGGCAACATCCCCAGGTCGAAGCTCTCGTTCAGCCATTTCGCCTTGCTAAGTGCCTCACCTTCCGGTACGTCATCGCGGGGGTCTTTGACTCCAAAAGTCTTTGCAATTAAATTGAATTTTTCTTTATGGCTTGGCTGATAGTTAGACACTGTAAGGAAGGCCGTAAGATCCAAGTGAAATATCTGAGAAAGAAAACAAATCCAGTTAGTTTATTAATCCTGGAATAACCGTTTTGTGTTTTAAAACGTAGTATGGTCGTGCTTAATGTACCAATCATATTGCTGACCTTTTCATAATTTCCATAAAACCACATAGACTCAAAGCGTGACGCTGGTTCTCGTACAGTTGCAACATATTTGGCCGATACTTTCATCACCTGTAAAATCATTCGAATAGCTTAAAGTAAACACATACTGCTAAACCGATGAAGATAATAATTTGATTATCTGTACAAACTGAACGTCCCCAAACTTCTGTTTTAGATTTTATTTGAAAAAACTCAAACACCTCTCTTAATAATGAAAGGATAAAATGGTTGGGGAAACAAATTGATTACTTATCACGATGTTTTACTAAGTTAAAGTGTGAATCACTTAGCAGAGGATATACATTATATGCTAGAGGATGGAGACTCTGAGTCAGTCAAAGAACGCAGACGCACCTGCGCTGCTCCTTCTTTGCTGAATTGTGTATGGGACACGACCATGTTGTAGCGACCGTCGGGGACCTTTTTATATCAGCGGCAGAATCCTGGAGATAAAAGTTCCAATTGTAGCGGAAAGCAGGGAAAAATTTTCAGGCCGTGTTTGACTCCATATCTGTTTGAATAGTCCATGAAATTTAGACAATATTAGGATGTTTTAATAGACAATATTTTCATTTCTCTATAAGACATTCTAACTTCCCTCCTCCTCTCTTTCATATCTATCTCAATTCACTTTTTTCTCATGTTTACATTTTCTCTTCCCCACTCCGATTTTCCCTTTTCTTTGTTTCTTCTATTCTCTCTATATGTGTTCTTTGTACCTTTCTATAGCCTTTACTCACGCGATTAAAATCTGTGAAATAGTCGAGGAGGCGCACTTCGGAGTCTTGAGGAAGTTATGCTGAATTTTGAGGAACACAAGACTTCACAAGGCCTAGTTTTCTCGCAGGTCCAGATAACTCCGACTGCATCATTTTTGAATTATTAGTACTGTATAAAGATGGGTTCCGTTAGTTTTCTTAGTAAACTATGCACTTTTTAAAAATATATCCATTGATGATTAATCCATTATACATTTGTATGCAAAGGCTAAATATCTTTTGGAAGTAATGAAGCTTGTAAACAATCTATTTTTTTCTGCATACATGCCGCTTAAATAATACAGTGTTGCTAACTCAGGTTTAGTGAAATAAAAGTACATTCTGATACTCAGTATATTAAATAATCATGCAAATTAGCTCCCCAAATTAGTTTAGTCAAGA
>NC_051391.1:854475-856975 GCF_015228065.2 Penaeus monodon | reverse complement strand
TTTGGATTTTGAAATTAGTCTCATTTTTTCCATATATTTTATAATATTATATTAATAATTATATAATTTTTTATATATATTTATATATATATTATATATAACTGGCTACTAGGGTAAAAAGGGGAAAACTTTGCAAATTCCCCTGCCAGTTCACGCCTCTCCGTAATCGAGACTATGCATGCCCCCTCGTGGCCATCCAGGGTAACTGGGCACCTTGCGGGGCCCCGCTAAACTGTGGGCAGCAGGAGGCACCAGATGTACGGGCTTTGGGCCCCCCGGCGTGCGGGAAAGGCCGGTCCGTACTAAAATCTTGCCCCCCTACCACCCTGGGAAAAATTTGGGGGACTCGGGGGAGGGGTCCTTCCATCCTCTTCCCCCCCCTAACACTCTGGCAAAGCCCCCAATAAATGGATAGCTGGGGGAGGGGCATGCGCTCCACCAGCAAGCAAAAGGGGGGCTGTCGGTCAAAAGTTGGGACGCAGGTGGGAATGGGGGGACTTTCCCGTCTTCCCCCCAGGCGCCAACTCACCATGAAACTTGGGGGCAAATCCCCCGGAACCCGACAGGGGGACGGGGGGACCCCCGACCGCGACCCACTTTATGGGGCAGCGTCGGGGGGAGCCAGAGTTGCATGCCCCGGGGGACTGCCCCAGGGTTAACCTCAGGCGAGTTTCAGGGAGGGACTTGGAAATCCGGTCCTTGCGGCAGGATGAGCAGTTCCTCTGTCATCAAGGGAACGGGGCGACGGGAGTTGGGGGGCTGCCCTCTCGGGGGGAGAAGACCTGGCAGCGGCCGAAAGTATGGTGGGTACACCCATACGGTCGGACCCCAGTGATAGTCACCACCCCCAGGTGTACCATACCCTCTCCAGCCGACTTTAGCCCCCGGTAGTTTAAGTGTACTGGGGAAAGAGCGTATTATGGTATTGGGGGTTTTGGGATGCCTTATGTCTCTTTTTTGCTTTTACGCTCCTACTGATGGTTGGAAAATCGATGTGAAAGAGGTGTTCTATGCCCAATACGCATCTAGGCAGGCAATTTTCCCCGGCGAGATATTCACATTGTTCTGGGGTTCAATGCGGTTCCACGGGATGAGTGGGTATGAGAGTCTGTGGCCCCAACGGTGGGAGTTTATCCCACAAAGAGAAAAAGCCTCCGGATTTTTTTTTTCCCCCGAAAATGGGACTTTTGGGCCCCGGGACCACGCTCCACCCACATTACGGACAGTATAGAAATGCAGGTTTAAACCCGGATGCTAGTTTGTGGGCCCAAACCCTAGGCGGTTGTGGCTACCTAAAAAGGTCCCCTTCAAAACTTCCCCCTCCCTTCAGTGGGCCCCTCAAGGTGTTTTACTGGACAGACTAAGGAAGAGTGTGCCCAGGGGGTTTACCATGGCAGTCTCTACCGTTCACAAACATGACAAACCCAGTTCCCTGTGGGAGTTCTTCAAGCGTGTAACACCGATCAGTCAGGAGTAAATTTGGCGTTGCCGAGGGGAAGGGGAAACCATCTCCTGGGGACACTGGAGACCACCTAAGAGTTGCAGGTGGCGAATGGCAATCAGGCATCGGCGACCGGGGCTGTCTGGTTACTTTTTGGGAAGCCACAATAGACCGAATACTAGGCTTGAGTAATTGCGGAACAGTCGTGATTTGTAGGTGCAAGAGCCCACGACCCTCGACCCCAAAAGGGGTTTGATTTTGAGATCAGGGGGAATTTCCCAAAAATTTTTTCCTAATGCAAGTTTTTTACGATACTAAAGTGCTGTAAAGTGTGGGGGGGGTCTGTCAAAAATTCTTCCCGTTAATTTAGGGTGAGGGAAGGCTGTGTCCTTCCAGCCTTTTTAAAAACCCCATGGGGTGGTAATGGGGGCTTTAAACCGAAATCATTATGGAGCAACACTGGCAATATAAGGCTCAGACCCGACTTTTACCGATGAGTTGCTATCCATTTAGTTCCGGGGTCACTGGTGGTGGGTTTTTAAAACATTCAGCAAAGAGGCGAAGGGGCCAGCCTAAGGCTCCCCGGACCAAAAAAAATTCAGGTTTGGGGTCCGTTAGGGGAAACCCTTTGTTTTTCCAGTTGCAGTGAGCATGTTGAAGTTAGGATTTTTCTATTTTGGTAGTGTGTCCAAAATTTCTGGGGTGTCAGACCCAAGAAATAATAGACGGATTTGGGCTGGGAACAGAAGCCTGAACTCGCAACAAAAATTGGAGATGTTGGTAACTATGCAGAAGGACCAAGTTACATTCTTCAAGGCCTTTATACGCCAATTTTGCTCTATGGAACGAAACCCGGACGCTTTCAAGCCTTTGGGGCCATCTTGATGCCTTTTTTTAACAAGTCTCTTCGCCAAAACTAGGGTCAGTTGGCAGGACCTGGTTCAACCGACCGTTACTCATGAGACTGGCATGGGACCTGTTTTTGATAATCCGGGGTCCCAACTCAGGCTATAGGGGACCTTGCGCGTTTTTCCCGTGGATGACCTTGCCCCTCAGGTT
>NC_051391.1:841975-844475 GCF_015228065.2 Penaeus monodon | reverse complement strand
AGAAAAATTTTGGAAGCTCCCTACTCGCGACGGAGAAAAATGTCAACACAGCATCGGGCAGATTCAAACTATCCAAGGTTCGGGGAAGCAATTATGCGGACAACGAGTAGAGGTCACATCAATATCCATTCTCATTAAATACCTTTTTCCATATTATATATAATATATATATATATATATTATATATATATAATATATATATATATATATATATATACACATATTATATATATATTTATATATATATTTATATATACATATTTACACATTGTTTTTGTGTGCCAAAGTATATGTGTACATATATCCGAATCTTAGAAACTTTTCATAAATCCTTGGCGAGTTTCCAGATCTTACCTATGTCATATTTGAATGTATTTATGCAAGTGCTTGCGAATTAGCATCATTAACATCCAGAGACACCAAAAATAGTTCTTTATTTTTTCGGCCAAGTGTAAAATGACACTGATAATGAAAAGCAGAAAAATGATGGCGGAAATTGGGCAAATTAGGAATGTTAAGAAAAAATATGATTAGTGTCGATACGAAAGTTTTATAGAAAGAAAGTTATAGAAAGATTTAGTTCCATTTGATTCGTACCTCCAAGAAATTAGGAGCTATTCGCATCAAACCGTTTTTTTGATTGAAGGTCTTAAGCATAATTACAAATCATCACGTCAATGATAAAAAATATAATATGTATGCGCGCGCGCAAAGTTGTTTTGTGTGTGTGTGTGTTGTTGTATCATCTATCTATCTATCTATGAATCTTTATATATATATATATATTATATATATATATATATATATATACATATATATATATGTATAAAATATAAAATTATGTGTGTTGTGTGGTGTGTGTGTGTGTGTGTGTTGTGTTTTGTGTGTGGTTTTGTGGTTGTGTGTGTGTGGTGTGTGTGTGTGTGTGTGTGTGTGTGTTTGTGTGTGTGTGTGTATTATATATATATATAACATACACGTAATATATATATAAATATATATATATATTTTAATATATAATTTTATATATATATTATTATATATATATGTGTGTGTGTGGTGTGTGTGTGTGTGGGGTGTGTGTGTGTGTTTGTGTGTGTGTGGTGTGGGTGTGTGTGTGTGTGTGTCCTGTCTGTATCTCTCTATCTATTTTATCTTAATCTATCTATATATATATATAATATATAATATATATATATATATATTATAAAATTAATAATATATTATATATATTATATATATAATATTATATATATATATAATTTTATATTATATATAAATATATATATATATATATATATATGTGTGGTTGTGTGTTGTGTGTGTGTATGTATGTGTGTGTGTTTGTGTGTGTGTGTTAATTATATTATATATATACATACAAGTAATTTATATATGATATTATTATATATATATTTATATATATATATTATATATATATTTATATATATATATATAATTTATATATATATATATATATGTGTTGTGTGTGTGTGTGTGGTGTGTGTGTGTGTTGTGTGTGGTGTGTGTGTGTATGTGTGTGTGGTAGATATTTATTGCATATACACACATACACGCGCATATATATTTACATGTATATAGGCGTGTATATATACATATGTATTGTATGTTAACACACACCACACACACCACACACCACAACCCACACATCTATATATATATATATATATTATATATATATTATTTATATTATATATTTTGTATATATAAAGCATATATGCATATCTTACACATATATATTATATTATATATACAACAACTAACAAAACGTCTATAAACTGCCTCCGTAATCCACTGGGTGGTGCAGTGGGCTCCGACCCTCGTGGTTCGAGTTCGATTCCCCGCCACATTTCCCACTTTGGCTCGAGCCCGATCTCACCCGGGGAAAACGACACATCGCCTTGAGAAGTAAGCAGGTGTCGTAGGGAAGTCGCCGCCGTAGCACATGTGGCATTTCACTTAACCGCGGTTGATTAGGAAAGCATTCCAATCAGGTAAGGTGGTACTGCCAAATAACCTCTCAATAAAAATTGAGAGAGGCCCCAAACCTGCAGTAATAAAGGGCTGTTGAACAATTATCTATATTATATATAATAAAATATATAATATATATATATAATATTAATATTATATATATATTATAATATATTAATTTGAATTAAATAAATTAATTAATATTTATATATTATCATAACTTTATTATATAATAATATATATATATATATATATATATATCGCGTCGGTCCTGAGCAGACTGAGAGTCGATGAGTCAAAATAAATCGTATCTAGTTTTGGTTCTAAATTGAACTTGGAGCCACGTGCAACGGCACGTGGTCTATTTTGGGAAATGGCTTATAAATCGTACTTAAGTATACGCCATTATTGCTCGGCCCCATTCACGCCCCTCCTCGAGCGCCTTTGATTGGCCTCAAAGTCCTGATTGCTGGTCATCTTGTCCTCGCGTTGCCTTGCCTTGGGG
>NC_051391.1:821579-823879 GCF_015228065.2 Penaeus monodon | reverse complement strand
ATGAATTTTAAATCTCTTTGCGAAGAGGAAACTGATAACAGAGTGAATGTTTAGAGTGGCAAGAAGAGATGGATATTCAGGTAAAACAATGATCATGTGTATATGCATATGTATGTGTGATGTTATGTGACAGATATTGAAGATTATGTAAGTTATGTAGAAAATAACGATAGACACACTGGGTATCATTTGCATACATTATTCAGAAATAGAAATAGATCTAGTTATACATTATCTGTGGTACTCCAACAAGCGTAACCTGTCTCGTAGTTTCAGATGATTTACAAGGTGTTTAGAAAGCAGCAAAATCAATATTAGATCAGGTAAGACTGAATAATTGTCACAGCTTTATACCTGCCTTATACAATGAACAATACTGAAGAAATTATATCCTTTGATTCACCATCTTCAGATAAATTAAAACGGTTAAAGCATTGAGCTGATCTAATGTATTAAACGGAAATCCGTTTCGTATTCTTTTTATTTCGTATTTTCTCTATAAACGCCATGTCTCTAATAAATTATCAGAAGATAAATACTTTTGTTTTTTATATCCAACCAATAGGTATAGCTATATGTACAAGTTTTCTTCATTATGCCTACATTAAAAATAAACATGTACTGCAGGTGTATGAATATAAAGAAAAGTGTAAGTACAGGAGGGAGAGGGAACATCATGTTAACTAGAGCAATATTTATAGAGTGAACATACGGAAATTGGATTAAAAAAGAAATAGACACTTTCGATTTGTCGAGTAACAGTGTCTTCACATCCAAGTGTAGTGTTCTCACACACACACACACACACACACACACACACACACACACACACACACCCCACACACACAAAAACACACACCACACACCACACGCACACATATATATGTATGTATATGTATAAAATATATATATAATATATATATATATTATATTATATATATTATTTCTGTTGTTGATTTTCTACTTGGGAAACGTAGACGCAGAATATTTCGAAGAATTACATTCCCTCATCAAAGCAGAAATGAAGAAATAAAACATTATCAGATAAAAAGAAACAACGCCCAAAAAAATAGTTCATAAAATAAACAATAATAAGTGGGTAACAAATTGGAACAAAAAGAAAAGACAAACATTGTGGAAAAAGAAGAGGGCGAGGCAAACCCAGACAAGGGAGAACTGCTTTCTACGGTAACTGCGTAACACCGTAAACAACTGAATGGCTGTACTGCTATTGAGATCGGGTTTCATCTTGTGGACGAGGAGAGATTCAAAATTTTGAAATCCTTGTGAGTGAAAGGGTGGTGTTCTGTGTGTGAATGCTAGTGGACAGATGGGAAGGAAGGTCTGCTCAGAGGTAGGCTAGTCCTTATATATTTACCCATATGTTCAAGTATTCTATGTTTGAAACACCGTGAAGATGATCCAATATACCCAGCATTACATCAAGGAAAATTCAAAATATATACAATATTTGAACATAGTTCTGAAGACAGAGGCATTTTTTTCTTAAAGAAAGATTTTGATATTATAATAGTTAACAAGAACAACATTGAAACTGATCCATTGAACGAATTTTTTGTATCTCACGTAATTGTTTAAGAATGCTGAAGCTTACGTATCAGAGATACTGTAATTTTATGTACATAGTTTCCTTGGGAGCATATGGATTTCTGTGGATGGAATAGTTTATTGTCTAAGAGCCTTGTCAGGGTCTCCATTGTTTTTTTTAGATAATTAAATAAGAACTTAATTTCATAGTTGTTTCCCAAAACCGGTGAAAGAAGGTTTTCAGTAAACCGTAGTAGAAAGCGTCCGTTTTCTTTGGATACCAGTGTGTCGAAAAGGAAAGTTTGTTTCTTTTATTTATGTTTTGATGTTGTTCATTCTGATATGACTGAAATTGTTAGATGTATGATTGGTGTTTGAACAAAAGAAACGTGTCATTTATATATATTTTTTAAAATATTGTTTTGAAATTATCTGGGCAATTATTTAACCAATAATATTCACGATGGCATAGGAAAGCGTTGGCATGCATACATACATAACATATATGTTTGTATGTATATATTTACATATATATTTATATATAAATTATATATATATATATATATATATATATATATATATATATATATATATATATATATACTTGTACGTACATATGTAAATATGTGTTTTTGTGTGTGTATGTGTCTATATTTATATATGCATAAATATGTATATGTATACATATGAATATGTATATATGTGTATATATATGTATATATATATATATGTATATATATATATATATATAT
>NC_051391.1:804621-809621 GCF_015228065.2 Penaeus monodon | reverse complement strand
TCAAGCATGAGAAGAACTGATTGAAAATGTTATCAATATGATTGGTGGGTAATATTACACAACAACTTCGCATAACCGATCGCGATGATTGTGGTATCGATGGATTCCTCTCGCTCTCTACTATATAAATATATCAAAATTATGCCGCGGAAACCCCCCATTATCGATAATCTTGACCCCGATATCAGGGGAGGGCATGAAATTACGGGGTGAAACAGGAATAATATACACAGAATCAGCCACCCGGGAACACGAAGAGTCTTCCAAGCAGTCATAGCAGAGTAGAGCGCATGACCGACAAGCGGGAGAGCCCGACGCCGAATCTGTACGATGCTCTCCCCTGCCGTGAATACGGGGGGTTGGAGGCAGTAATCCCCATGGCACAGCCCCCTGCATTAGACAATAGAGTGGCTGATTCTGTTTTCATGCCCCTCGGTCCCTTGCCTGTTGTTGTCGTAAGGGGGCTTAGGAAACGGGGACGAAGACCCAATGCTGGGAACCCCTCTTGCCATTAAGTGCCCCTCAAGTCACTCGAAGCCAACTAATTTTGTACCGTATCTTTTTCCCTCCCACTTTTCTGTTTCCGCCCTTTCCAACCTCGTACTACTATTCCCTTTCTAATGTTTGGCTGTGTACAAGAACACCAGAAAGCAGTGGTGGGCGAGCACAAAAGATCTCCCTTTCCTACCCCCCCCCCCCCCCATCTCCCACACACAAATCCGTGTTAAATGGATGATGAAAGCCTGCCTTGTTGCCATAGGATGTAAATCTCTGAACTGCCTTGCGCGGAGCCCCCCCCAATGGACAAGGTATTCCCCTGCCTTTAGTATCGCTCTAGCCCTCACCCCCAAGCTGAGAACCATGTAGCGGGGTCTCTCTATCCAACATACTTTAGCCTTACCTATGGCCATTTAATGAAGATTTTATATCCTGTGCAGGGCAATGCAGCTTGCCCTTTCAATCAATCAGCCCTACCGACTCAAACTGCCCGGCCTCCCCGCCCCAGGCTCTTCCTTTAGACCACGGCTATAAAAGCTACACTAAACCCCTTCTCAATGCCCTACTCAGTACATCATCCACCCAAGGCAAACACTCATAAATCTACCTGCACAACATTCTCATCAATCACCACATAACCCCCTTATATAACTACTGTGACAGCCTCTCATAGCCATCCTATCCATAAGGCTACTTCATAAATCTTTTTAAAAAAAAAAAACAACAAAAAACACTCTCTCAACACTAACTCCCTCTTCCAAACGTCCCATCTTTCTAACAGATCCCTTCAATACCAAATATCTGAAATACTCTAATTTATCCAGCCAAATGGGACCCCACCAACATAGGCCAAAATTACTTTCCGTAGAACATGACCTCTCCCTTTAATGCTTTACATATGAGTGCGCAGATCCCTCCTATGTCTGACCAAATCAATCTCCTCCCTTCAGTGTCAAAACTAGTTGCATTTATGACATCCACCAACACTGTCGTTATCACAGCCCCAATAGGCCCCTCTGTGTGCCCAACCTGGCCATAACGTTAAAACTGCCTCATGCACAATAACACATATTACAAACTGTGCGCCTGGCCCCCTCATAAGTGACTGATTTTATGAGTGCTGCCCCAACTATAAGTTTGAATACTGAACTGCGGTGCCAACTCTCCAGCCATTTAGACTTGCTTATTACTCTTGCGTGAAGCCTCAGACAGCGAAGCACGTCAATGAGGTTTTCCTCCACTCCATATCGCTTGCCTTGCCCTGCCCTTCCCCTCCCTACAAAGAATGTCCCTACATTCTCCCCATACCTATCCCTCCTCCATCTTACTTACTCCACTATCTACTTCACACAGTCAAATTCCTTTGCCATCCTAATCAGGAACACTCCATATCTCTATCTGCCACACCCTCAACAAACTAGACTCCTCCTACTCCCTCCCATAATACCCACAGCAGACACAACTAACATTCCGACTCCTTATTCTCATATAACACTAACCTCCAACTGCACTTGCTTACCCTCAGTCAACTGCTCTCCCACCCCCCCTCACAAATAAACGTTCGCTCTTCAAAACTACCAGTACCTACATTAATGAAACCCTGAAGATAATTCAAAAATGATCTGATCTGAGCAATGACACCCGTAGCCTCTTTCCCCTTCAGATCCCTAACATGCACTGTAACTAGCTATCGATCATCAGATCCAACTAAGCAATAAGCTCTCATATTGCCGAATATTCCCGGTTCCGTTCTCACAATCTGAACCTTCTGTAATATCTTTACGTCTATAACTCATCATTATCTGCCTTCCAAGAGACTTTTCTTACACTTTTCTTTATCCCTTTTTCCGCATTTTTTTTATTTCATTTATACCCAATTCCCAATTCACCATTTGTCTACTTACCCACACTAACCTTATATGCCCCATACTTTATCCATCAGAAAACACCTTATGATTATACCTCCCTTTCAAACCACTGCCTCTTCCCCGCATACACATTTATTTCAGGGCTCTCCTTCTCCCCTCCCAACCATTGAACTTTGTTGCCTTTTGAAACGAATTCCCAACTCCAGCCACCTTGCCTCATAGTTAGGTGATTTTAAATGCCGCAACACTCTTTGGCGGTTCCCATTTTCCCATCACTACCAACCGTAGGCTAGATGCTTCCTCCCACAACTGATTCTATTACTTACTTGATCAGCATAGGCCAGTGAGCTGACTCCCGTACTTTACACTTCCTTGTTCTGTTATAAATACCCCTCCACCCCCCTTCTTGTCTGTTCAAAAACGCCCCTACAGATGTTTATACAGTAACAGTCCAAAGAGCTGCCCTATATAGCCATCCTAAAACCTCAAGACCTTATAACCTCCAGATATGTTCCATGTGCTGAATTCATGATTGCCACCAAAGGCCTTCGCTATAAAATGCGTACCTTAGCAATCAGTAATTGCAACTACCAACAAGGCCACCTCTAATCAAGCCTATCACCCCTTATCTCCCTTAAAATAGCAACAGTCTCGTTATATAATCTAGAACAGTAAAACAACTAAGCTAGGCGAAACTTGGGTTTCCTCTAATACATCATCTTTTTTATACGTTTATTTCAGACATGTTTGTGTATCGGATCCATAACAATCAGGCAAAAAATAAAAAAACCCCCACCAAAAAACAACAAAACTGTCCCCTCCATCCAGCCCATACCCATAATCTCGAGATACTACTCATCTCTAGATCCTTCTCCAAGTCACTAATGAATCTGGCCTGGATATTTCAGCAAGTCTGGTAGTCGGCTCTTATTTTTCTCCACAAACTTTCTTAAATTAAGGCCATCAGAGAATGCACTTCCATATCTTCACCCTGTCCCATCTGTTGAGCCTTTGTATAAGCTCGCTTTATACTTACTCTGAACTCAATGCTGCCTTGCCAAAAACAACTTGTGCAGCAACACCCATGAACCCTGATGCCCACCCATACCATATGCTCTGAATATGCCTTCCCATTCTTCATCTCTTATCTTTCCATATTACACTATTTTTAACTATCATATGGACAACAGGAAATTTTTCTTCTTATTGCGCGAGAAATTCTTATCCTACTCCCTTCTTGAACAATAATCAGGCACCACTCCATCAAGATTACCGCCCCATATTCTCTAAACAAGCTGGTCGCACTGCAAACTACTAGAAGAAATGCTAACTTGAATCTCACAAGATCTCTACTCATTTCAGTTTGTTCCTATTGTGACCAAAGTACATCTGACTCCTTGCCTCATTCGAGAGACATATATATATATCTGCATTTGCAGAATCAGCTATTAACTATATTCTTTGCACTAGAAAAAGGTTATGATAACACATGGCCCGAGTACCATATTCTCCCAGCCCAAATATCCCTGCGGAATACTCTCCAAACACACTTCCAGGTCAAAATTGCCCTCTTCCACAGCATCTTATTTACCTCAGTTCAGAGAGTCCCACAAGTGTAGTCGATGCCACTTTACCTTCTAGCTGTAATGACATGATGATTAACCACCTTCGCCTCAGGGACATCCACAATAACTCTCGCAATTACCTTCAGTGTACAAGATCATCAGTATCTTCCTGGGCAATAACCAGGTTATTCAATTTTCTTACCTCCAATAATTTCAACCTTTTCTCCTCGAGCCATGTGTAGCGTCCCCAACTTCCACTCGTTTAATATGCGTGCTCCACTCAATACCGTTTTTCTGGGCAAATTCCTGACGTTATTATTTTACTCCAAATTGTCCTGCCGCAGACATATTTTTACATTAAAGGAAAAAGCTCTGTCCCATACATCATGCGAGCTACAGAATCACAAAAACTCTCCTCCATACTTCACTTTACATTGATCCTCTTCACTCTTGATTATGTGATACACAATCTACTCATACTAACGCATTCCCACTTCTTGCGTACCTGATACAATCCACAACTGCGGTCTTTGTTAGCTACTAGAGCCTTCCCCCTTCTCTCCATCCATTTCTTTCTACATACCCTCCTATCCCATTCCCCCATTCCCTATACTCCTTGATTTCTTCCGTTTTTGGACTGTACCATCTTCCGTTCTCCATGATTATTACCTACCCCCGTATTTGCTCCTCTGTTTTCCTGATCCACAAACGTCGGATATACCCCCTTCAGTCTTCTAAACCATTTCGTTGACCAAGTCTCCATTCATTCCTACAGTATTCATGTGTATTGATCTCCAACCCACCACGTGCTGGTTTACAGTAACTTTCCCAACTTGCATTTAATTCAAAGACTCCCTCTCTCGTAATCCGTTCATACTACAGAACTGTATGCACTCCTTTTTGCCCTAAAAACATCATACTTGCTCCCTTCTTCCCTTTCTTACAAACTTTTTACTGAACTCCCTGTAATCATTATCTCTCATAACATCTATGCACTCGACCAATCATCTTGTCGTAAGAGTCAGAAACGTGTTGTTCTACCTGGTCACACGGCATAAATTATTAGATT
>NC_051391.1:798661-802021 GCF_015228065.2 Penaeus monodon | reverse complement strand
GGGGACCCTGAGGGGTGTTTCTCTTTCCAACATACTTTAGGCTTACCATGGCCATTAATGAAGATTTTATATCCTTGTTAGGGGCAATGCAGCTTGCCCTTTCATCAAATAGCCCTACCGACTCAAACTGCCCCGGTTCCCTGACCCCAGGCTTTCCTTTGACAACGGCTCTAAAACACTACAACTACAACCCCCTTCTCAATGCCTACTAGTACATCATCCACCCAAGTCAACACTGTAACTTCTACCCGCACAACATTCTTCATCAATCACCACATTCCCCCTTATTACTACTTTACAGCCTTATTATCCACCTATCCATAATGCTACCTCTCTCAACACTACTCCCTCTTCCAAACGTCCCCATCTTTCTACCAGTCCCTTCAATACAAATATCTTAAATACTCTATTTATCCCAGCCAAATGGGACCCCACCAACATGGCCAAAATTACTTTCCGTAGACATGACCTCTCCTTTAATGTTTACATTGGTGGAGAATCCCTCCTAGTCTGACCAAATCAATCTCCTCCCCATCAGTGTCAAAACTGTTGGCATTTAGGACATCCTACCAAACACTGTCGTTTCAACAGCCCAATGCCCCTCTGTGTGCCCAACCTGGCCATAACCGTTAAAACTGCTCTGCACAATAACACACATGTACCAACTGTGGTGGCCCCTCATAATGTATTTTATAGTGGCTGCCCCACCTATAAGTTTGAATCTGAGGTGCCAACTCTCAGATTCAGACTTGTTCTTACTCTGCGTGAAGCCAGACAGGAAGCACGTCAATGAGGTTTTCCTCTCACTCCCAATTCGCTTGCTTGCTCTGCCCTTCCCCCTCCCTCCCAAGATGTCCCTACATCCTCCCCTATACCTATCCCTCCTCCATCTTACTTCTCCACTTCTACTTCCCCCAGTAAATTCCTTTGCTATCCTAAATCCAGACACTCCAATTTCTACTGCACCCTCAACACCTCCTCCTCTCCCTCCCCATACTACCCACAGCAGACACACTAAACATTCCACTCCTTATTCTCCTACTACACACTAACCTCCAACTGCCCTTGCCTCTACCCCTCAGTCAACTGTCTCCCCCCCCCCCTCACAAATAAACGTTCGTCTCTCAAAACTCCCCATGTACCTCCATTAATGAAACTCTTAAAAAATGATCTGATTGAGTCCCAATTGACACCCCCTAGCTCTTTCCCCTTCAGATTCCCCAACATGCACTGTAACTGCTATCGCTCATAGATCAACTAAGCAATAGCTCTCCTACTTTGGAATATTCGCGGTTTCCGTTCTCACAAATCTGACCTTTGTCATATCCTTTCGTCTTATAACTCATCCATTATCTGCTTCCAAGAGACTTTTCTTGCACTTTTCTTTTTCCTATACCAATTCCCAATTACCATTTTGTCTCTTCCCCACACTCCCTTTATGTCCATATTTATCCATCAGAAAACACCTTATGATATACCTCCCTTTCAAACCACTGTCCCTTACACATTTATTTCAGTCTACTTCTCCCCTTCCCAACCCATTGACTTTGTTGCTTTTGAAACTAATTTCCCAACTCCAGCCACCTTCCCTCATAGTTGGTGATTTTAACTGCCGCAACACTCTTTGGGGTGATTCTATCACTACCACCCGTGGCTAGAATGCTTCCTCTCCACAACTGACTTCATTATTCTTGATTCAGCACTGGCAGAGCTGACTGGCGTACTTTCACTTCCTTTTCTGTTATTAATACCCCTCCACCCCCCTTCTTGTCTGTTTCAAAAACGCTACAGTGTTTTACAGTACAGTCCAAAGAGCTGCCTATATAGCCATCCTCAAACCTCAAGACCTTATACCTCCAGATATGTTCCATGGTGGAATTCTGATTGCACCAAAGGGCTTCGCTTAAAATGCGTACCTTGCAACAGTAATTGCTACAAACAAGGCACCCCTAATCAGCTATCACCCCTTATCTCCTTTAAAATAGCAACTGTCTTCGTTATATAATCTAGAACAGTAAAACAACTAGCTGGCGAAATTGGGTTTCCTTAATTACATCTTCTACGTTTATTTCAGCTGTTTGGTATCGGATCCATAAACTATCAGGCATTTGTCCCCCTCCATCCAGCCCCATCCTCCATATTCGAGATACTCTCATCTCTGATCCTCTCCAAGTCACTAATGAACTGGCTGACTATTTCAGCCAAGTCGGTAGTGGCTCTTATTTTTCTCCACACTTCTCTTAAATTAAGGCCATCAGAGAATGCACCCCCATCATCTTCACCCTGTCATCTGCTGAGTTTTATAATGCTCGTTTTTCTTCCTCTGAACTCAATGCTGCCTTGCAGTTGTGCCGCAACACCCATGAAAGCCCTGATGGCACCCATTACCATATGCTCTGACATATGCCTTCCATTTTCATCTCTATCCTTCCTATTAACTATTTTTAACTACATATGGACAACAGGAAATTTTTCTTCTTATTGGCGAGAAGTTCTTATCCTCCCCTTCTTGAAACCCAATAAATCAGGCACCCTCCCTCAAGATTACCGCCCCATTTCTCTAACAAGCTGGTTGTGCAAACTACTAGAAGAAATGTACCTTGAATCTCACAATTATCTCTCTCCTTCTCAGTTTGGTTTCTATTGTGACCAAAGTACATATGACCCCCTTGCTCATTTCGAGAGACATATATTATATCTGCATTTGCATGACTCAGTATTAACTATATTCTTTGACCTAGAAAAAGGTTATGATAACACATGGCGGTACCATATTCTCCAGCAATTATCCCTGGGCATACTCTCCAAACACACTTTCCAGGTCAAAATTGCCTCTTCCACATCATCATTATTTCCTCAGTTCGAAGAGGTCCCGCAAGGTAGTGTGCCACTTTATTCCTTCTTGCTGTTAATGACATGATGATTTAACCACCTTCGCCTCAGGGACATCCACAATAACTCTCCGCCAATTCCTTCAGTGTACAATATCATCAGTATCTTCCTGGGCCACTAACCATGGTTTTCGCTTTTCTACCTCCAAATCATTTTCCAACCTTTTCTCTCGCGCATGTGTAGGTCCCCAACTTCCACTCGTCTTATATGGTGCTCCACTCCAATACCGTTTTTCTGGCAAATTCCTTGACGTTATTTTTTACTCCAAATTGTCCTGGCGAGACCATATTTTTTACATTAAAGAAAAAGGCTCTTTCCCATACATCATGGAGCTCAGATCACAAAACTCTCCTCCATCTTCACTTTACATTGATCCTCTTCACTCTTGATTATGGATACCATATCTACTCTATCTAACCTTCCTTCTTGCGCATCCTGATACAATCCACAACTGCGGTCTTTGCTTAG
>NC_051391.1:786161-788661 GCF_015228065.2 Penaeus monodon | reverse complement strand
TAGAGAAGTAGAATCCAGGCGACCTTGGGAAAGACTACAAGGAGTTTCCTCTCCATTTTGATCCTCTCGTGCAGCAGCGTAGACCTACCTCCCTTATCTGAAGGAAAATAGTTTTATGGAAAGGCCGAAGAACACAAGAATGAGAAAGGTATCAGTGCAGGAGTGAGGGCTTTTCTCAATAATATTGTCCCAGGGATCCCAAGTCAACCCACAGACTAACAATTTTTTTTTGTATATACAAACGCCATCTTCCCCTAACTTGTTCATTCCTTTTATATCCACAGCCATTATTCAGCCACCATTTTGTAATAAAAACTAATTCATAGTCTTATGGGAAGCTTACAAATAGACACTTTTTCCCTGAGGATTTTCGTTGAATTGATGAGCCTAATTTGAAGTATTTATTTGCTCAAAGATTGAAAAAAGTCTTCTCTGGATGCATGAAACATATTTGTATGCAAATAATACATTATGCGTGTAAGAAAACGCCAAATATATCTAAAACTCTCAATGTTGTTTTTTTATTTGGCAGAAAAAAAGCATGAATGAATATCTTCTCAGCGAAAGGGTTATATTTGATTGATTTCGACTATACCTTCGCCAGGAAAACAATCGCTTGCATTGCTTGCTTGTATTCTGCGAAGATGCAGTCGAAATCGCTCAAAATGTAACTCTTTCACTGATAAGATATTCATTCTCATTCATACCTCTTATCTGCCTTTTGCTTCCATGCTTTGTCAGCATGTTTTTTTAAATTAATTTGATTGTATATATTGCAATACTGATGATGATAATGATGGCGACGATAATGCTGACAATAATAGTAATAATAATAGTAATAAACGTAATACTAGAAATATCAATACTGATATTGATGCGAATGATGAAAATAGGAATAATGATAATGATGATGATAATGATAATGGTTATAGTAATAATAATAATAATAATAATAATAATAATAATAATAATAATAATAATAACAATAATAATAATGATAATAATAATAATAATAATATAATATGTGGAATAATGATAATAATAATAATAAGATAATAATGATAATATAACTAATAATAATAAAAATAATAATAATAATAATAATGATAATAATAATAATAATAATAATGACAGTAATACTACTACTGATATTGATAGTGATAATACTAATACTATTAATAACGAAAAATTATGATAATGACAATAGCGAAAATAATAAAAATGGCAATAACAATGACGATAATAATGACAATAGTAAGGATGAATCGTATTCATGTTAACAAAGCCATAACAAGTATGAATGAGAATGAATATCTTCACAATACAAGAGATATATTTAAATACATCTCTTGTATTATGAAGATATTCATTCTCATTCATATCTTCCATTCAAATGATAATGATAATCGCACAGGTAGTTATAGTGATACTGGTATCACTAATCATAAAAATAATAAGGATAATGATAATAATGATGATGTTTATAGAATTAGAAATAACGATGATGATGATAACGATAATGATAATGATAACAATAATGATAATAATAATAATAATGACATTCATGATAATAATAATAATAATACTAATAATAATAATAATAATAATAAAGATAACAATTATAGTAATAATAATAAAAATGACAATAATAATAAAGATAGTAGTAGTAGTAGTAGTAGTAGTAGTAGTAGTAGTAGTAATAATGATAATAATAATAATAATAATAATAATAATAATAATAATAATAATAATAAAAATAATAAAAATAAAAAAAATATTGAAAACATAACAAAAACAAATTGGCAATCCAATAACTAAGAGCAATATAGTAAAAATAAAAATAAAAATAAAAAAAAAATAAAAAAATAATGATAATAATAAAAAAATAATAAAATAATAAAAATAATAAAACAATAATGAATAATAATTTAATAATAATAATAAAAAATAATAAGTTTAGTAACAACAATACTGATTTTTTGAAAAATTCAATTTTGATATAATAACAATAAGAATATAATAATGAAAAAAAACATCATAACATAATCATAATGATACTTTAACGTTTGAAAATATAAAATAGAAGGTAATGGTGATGATGATAAAATGATATTAGATAATAGTAATTATTATCTTTATTATTTATTTTATTTTTAATTTATTCATTATCATTATTTTATTATTTTTATTTTTGTTGTTATTATTTTTTTATATTTTAAATTACTATTTTTTTCTTTTTGTTATTGTTTTTATTGTTTTATTTTATATTGTTATTTTTGCTATTATTTTATTATTGTTATTTTTGTTATTTTCTTATTTTTTTTTATTATTGTTATTTTTATCATTGTTAAATTTTAATTATTATTAGTGTATGATCGTTATAGTGTTATAAATAATGATAACAATAATAATAATGATAACGATAATAACAATGATAATGATAAAAAAAAATAAATGAAATAAAAAAATGATAAAAACCATAATAATAAAAATTAATAAA
>NC_051391.1:776161-781161 GCF_015228065.2 Penaeus monodon | reverse complement strand
ATCAGGGTAGTGTGTGTGTGTGTGGTTTTGTGGTGTGGGGGTGTTGTGGGGTTTTTGCGGGGTGGGGGGTTTTAATATTGCATATATATAAAATTTTATATATTATAAATATATATATATATAAAAATTTATAATAAAGTATAAAAAAATAAAATATTAATATTTTTATATATAATATAAAAATGAAGATGAAAATAGATCTAATACATACTAATCATACATAAACACAATAAACATATTATATACACACACACACAACACACACAACACACACACCACCACACACACACACACAATATATCATATTACATATATATATATATTATATATATATATATATAATATATATTATTAATATTACTTTAAATTTTAATATAATATATTTTATTACACACACCCGGGTATATATATATTATATATATACAATATAAAAAATAAAAATTTTACATATATAATTAATATATAATTATATTATATTATATATAAAATATTATATATATATAAATATATATATATATTTTAAATTATATATATATGTCATATTTATTTATTTGATATTATATAAAATTTATTATAAAATTATATAATTTATATATAAAATTATTATTATATATATATATATAATTTATAACACACACCCACACACCCAACCACACCACACAATAAAATTTTTGTTATATATATTATATTTTTTAATATATATATAATATATTATATATAAACAACATAAAATTTTTTTTTAAAATTTTATATATATTATATATATATATATTTATTTTAGATGTATTTTATATACTCATTTAATATATATACTATATTTTTTATTTTTTTAATTTTATTATTAATTTTTATGATGGCTATCTATCTATCATCATTAAATATTATTATTATTTATATTTATATATTATATATATTATTAAAAATTTTTTTTAATATTTTTTTTATATAATATTTATTTTTTTTTTTTTTATTTTATATTTTTTATATTGTGTGTGTGTGTGTGTGTGTGTGTGGTGTGTTGTTTGTTTGTGTTGTTGTGGTTGTTGTGGTGTGTGTGTGTGTGTGTGGTGTGTTTTGTGTGTGGTGTGTGGGGGTTTTTTTTGTTTTGTGTGTGGTGTGTGTGTGGTGTGTGGGGTTGGGGTGTGTTTTCCCCTATATATATAATATATATATATATTATTATATATATATATTATAATATAATATTATTATATATATAAAATTAATATATTATATTAAAAATATATTTTAAATTATATTTGTTTAAAATTTTTTATTTTATATAATATTATATATATTTTTATATATATATAATATATTTTAATATATATATATTGGTGGTTAAATTTTTAAAAAAAAATATATATATAATAATATTATATATAATATTATATATATATATATTATAATATGTATTATAGGGTGTGTGCATATGAAGATAGATAGAGGATATACTTATTTTTGGGCGTATGTTATTAAATATATAGAAAAATGCAATATTAATATAGTGTAGTAGATGATAATAAGTTATTAAATTCTATATATATAATATATAATAATATATATTATATTATATATATATATATGTTATGTGTGGTGGGTGTGTGTGGTGTTTTTGTGTGTGGTGTGTGTTTGGTGTGGGGGTGGGGTTTGTGGGTGTGGGGAATATATATTAAATAAATATAAAATTAAAAAATTATATTATATATATATATATATATATATTTTTAATATTTATATAATGTTTATATATAATGTGGTGGGTTTATATATATATGATTAATATATATATATATATATATATTATATATATATATATATAAGGTGTGGTTTGTGTGTGTGGTGTGGTTTGTGTGTGTGGGGTGTGTGTGGTGTTGGGGTGTGTGTGTGTGTTTTCGGGGGGGGGGTATTGTAAATATATAATATATTATATATATATATAATATATTTATATTATATTATTATATTATGTATAATACATACATACATACATATTTTTAAAATATATATATATAATAAATATATATTGCAAACGATGCTTTTTAAAAGATAATTGCTGAAAAAAGCCACGTTTTTAAATCAGGGTTTTTTTTTCACACCCCCACACACACTTTCACAAAAAACACACAGCACAAAAAACTATCTATTTATTTATATGTGATAATACAATATATTCAATAATATAATATTATATATATAATATATATATATATATATATATATAATGTATATATATTATATTATATATATAAAAAATATATATATATATATATATATATATGAATTTTAATAAAAATTAAATATATTTTTTTTTATTACTTATGTAAAAAATGAGAGGCGTAACTGTGTGTATGTGTGGGTGTGTGTGTGTGTTTTGTTTGTGGTGGTTTTGGTGTTTAGGTTGCGTGTGTATATATATAAAATATATATAATATATATTATAAAATTTAACATTATGATGAAGATGATAGTACATACATACATACATACATCAACATACTACTACATATATATATATATATTATATATATTAAATGTTTAATTTATCTTATATATATATATTATATATGCTAATACATAAAATAACACAAAACAGACGATATTTAATATATATAATATATATATAATATATATATATATAATATATAAAATATATATATAATACAATTATATATATGAATTTTTATGTATATAAATATATAATATAATTAATATAAAATATATATTATATAATATATATATTATATATAACCATATACCACAAAAATACACACGCACACAGAAAATTATTAAATTATACATATATTAAAATATAATTATATATAATTATATATATAAAATAGATAATTATATATATATATTTTGTATATATATAAAATTTTTATACATATTGTTAAAAATCCCAAACACAACAGAATATATTAAAATTTATATTATAATATATATATTTAATTATATTAATTATATTCATAATTATATTCAAAATTATACCACACAGAAACACACAACAGAAATATATGATATATATATATATATATATATATATTTATATATATATATATAATTTTATATATATATTTATAATATATATATATTTATACATAAATCCACACACACAAAAAGAATATAGTATATTTGTATATATAATATAATTAATATATATATATAAAAATATATATATATATATATAATGTGTGTGTGTGGTGGTGTGTTGTGGTGGTGTGGTTTGTGTTGTGTGTATGTGTTTTGGTGTGTTGTGTGTGTGTGTGTGTGTAGTGTTTTTACATGATACATCATACATATAAACATATCATCTTAAGGGGGTTTAACCCCACGGGGGCGCAGGGCCGCACCCCCCTTTCGCTTCCAACCACGGGGCCCCTTCATGGGGGTTCCCGGGATGCCCTCGGCATATCTAATTCCTCGCGAATTGTCCCAAAAGAAACCTGATGGGAAAGTCATCCACAGGGAAAGGTAGGGGCCCTGTAGCCTAGGATTATGCAAATAATATTCCCCTGCCATTACGGGGCAGCCGTCGGGTTTAACATGGGCCCCAAAATGTACCCTAGATCCCGCGAAATGTCTTGTTAAAAACGCATCAAGACGAATCCCAAACCCCTAATAGCATCCGGTTTCGCCCCATAGAGCAAAACTGGCAGTTCAAGGCCCTTTAAGATATGATTGTTCCTCTGCGTAGTACCAACATCCCCAAAAGATCGGTTCATGATTCCTGTTGCCGACCAATCCCTCTACTGATTCTTGGTTGACAGTCCCGAGATATGGACTAGCCACTAAGGTAAGGAAAGCTCTCGTGACTTTACGTCCTTCCGCAAGCATGTATTGACTGAACGGTTCCCCCACGGCCCCAAATCCAAATCTTGGTCTAGGCCCCAAAGGGGTTCGCCCATTTCTAAATGCAAAACCCCCACCCGTAATCCAGGGACTAGTAGGGGTAGCAAATCATGGCAAAGTCAAAGGGCTGAGACCTTGATATTGCCCGGTTACTCCCCCTGCTTTTTGGGTAGTAGCTTGCCCTTATCCAGTCCAGCAGGGTTTAAAAGTGTTGGGGCAAGGGCACAGCCAGCCTCACCCCCAATTAACGGAAGAGTTTAACAACCCCCACCCATCCAGCACTTTTAGTACCGGGTTTTGGGGTCTATTAGGCCCAAAAATTTGTGGGGAAATTCCCCCAGCTAGAACTCCAAGCAATTTTCGAAGCATTGATCAAACTTCTGAGGGTACTGTAGTGCAAGCAACCTACGCCCCAAAATACGATGGCATTCCCCAATTTCTCGAATGCTAGATACAGTTTGTTGGGACTGCTGCTCTGGTCTCTTTTTCAGTGGTCGTGCAGATTCGTTTTAAAAAAAGTGGGTAAAAAAAGTGTAATGCCCCTTTTTTTGCTACAGTCCCAACAATCCCCTTTCCCCCTTTTAGGGGGGAGACCACACCCCCCCAAAAGGTCAGAGGAAGGAAAGGGGAAAGAATACAATGCCTGCAGCTTTCCCCCCACTCAGCTTGGAAAACACCATCCCAACCTCTGTTAGGGGAGGAGGTTTCCGCGATGGGTGGGTCGGCAAGGGATGGACACGGTATTGTGACATCCAAGCAATTTTTAGAGGGTCGCCTGAACAAATGATCAAAAATACTAGCCCAACATTCACGAAACCCCAAAATGATTGAGATGATTGCCCTCCACTAAGCAGCTGCGTCATCTGCAAGGGGGGCTTTGAGTTCAACTTCTCAGGGCTTGGTAGGCAGGGCGAAGGTCATTTTCCAAGAAATGGCCTTTAACCCCGCAGCAAGAGAACTGTTCCTTTCCTTTTTCGCAGTGTCAAAGCCCCCACCAAACCCAAAAAGCAATGAAAACTGATTCCATTTAGCCATCTATGCGACCTCTTCAGTGGCCCCATGTTCCAGGAGGGAATTTCTGCTTACCCCCGGGGTATGCCCAAAGGGCTCCCGGGTGCTTCGAGTGTTTTGCACTTTAAGAATCCTAC
>NC_051391.1:756161-768661 GCF_015228065.2 Penaeus monodon | reverse complement strand
CAGGTATTGTGACATCCAAGCTAATTGTTAGAGGGTCTGCCTGATACAACTGATCAAAATACTCAGCCCAACATTCACGAACCCCAACATGATCTGAGATGATCTGCCCATCCACTAAGCAGACTGCAGTCATCTGCAAAGAGGGCTTTGAGTTCAACTTTCTCAGGGCTTGGTTGGCAGGGCAAAGGTCATTTACCAAGAAATGGCCTCCAACCTCCTCAGCAAGATGGAACTGTTCCTTATCCCTTCTCAGTAGTGCCCAAGCCTTACACACTACAGAGAATGCAAGACTGATTGCCATTCGCCGAGCCGTGCGACAAGCTTTCGTGGCTTTCCAATTGTCTCCAGGGGAGATTGGAAATTTCCTTGCCCCTTTGTCCCCCCCAAAGCGGCAATTAAAAACAAATTAAAAAAACTCCTGTGCTGCTTTTTCCCAGTGGTTTTTGTGCATGGGAAAGAAAAACCCTCCCACAGAGCAAACTTGGGTTTCTGGTTTCCCCCGGTTTTTATCCAAAAAAGTTCTTTGTGGGAATTTTTGATCAGAAAGACCTGCCATTGGTGAAAAATTACAGCCAACACTCCCCCTTCCCCCCCTCAAATCCTTTGAAAAGTGAAGGCCATTGGTGGGAAAAAACCCTAAACAGGCAACCCCACTTCCCCCCCCCTTCCAATACCTCCTGGTTCCCAATTGAAACATCTTTAAGAGTGGGGGGCCCCCACTGTAAACAGCCCTAATGGGTCAAGTGCCACGGAATGGCCGGCAAACTTCCAGGTAAAAAACTCTACCAGTTTTTTTTCTTGGGAAGAGTCTCCCATTAAATGCTTAACAAGAATGTGTCCCATCTCCCTTGGCCCAATTTGGTACGTTATTTGCTATACCTGGGTCACCAGCAGCAGTGTGGGTTTTGGAGTGGCTGGTTACCCGGAGCCAGAGAAATCCTCCCATTTCCCCCCCCTCCTGGAACTACAAAAAAAACCAAAGTCCCCCCTGAGAAGGAAAATGCCTTGTTTTTCTCACTACCGAGAATCAAAGCTTTTCCAAGCCCTTGGGCCCCCAACAGACCCCCTCCCTCATAGCCCCAGCTCCGATCCACGCGGGAAATACCGCCAATTGAAAAGGGTCGGCCCCAGGACCAATGCCTAATTATCTTTCCCCAACCAAAGGGCAAATTGTTTTCCCCCCTGCCATGGATGATGAGTTTTGGCAAAATAGAAAAAACCAAACCCCTTTTTTTTTCCCCCAAACAGAGTTTTTTTTTTTTTGGCAAACATTGGTAAGGAAGCGTAATTATAGCAAAGCAAGAAGACATGAAGCAAAAGGGCATGCCTTTTTTTGCACAGTTCCCCCCTCCAGTGTCCCCCCCCCCTAATACACTTTATCACCTGTTAATTTACCTCAATTTTACCTAGGCCCTGAAGTTTTCCCGGTTTAGAGATTGCTTAATGGCTAACTCCTGGAGGTTGATTTGCACTCCCATTCGCTTGCGGGTCCCCCCCGACCCTAGTATGTTAAAAGGTTTTGCCACCCCCCACCCATAAACTAAATGTGGGCTCTGCCAGAAATTTCCTTTTCCCCCCTTCACCTCTGAGATGGAAAAGCCCCACCTCCCAACTTTCACAATCCCCCCCGCTCCAAATTTCCCCTCCAATTTAGCAAGGTAACTGCTTTTATCCTGCGGCAAGGGACCGCAAGATGTTTCCACACCAAGCCGCCAACAAGGAATAAGCTTCGCCTGAGTTTTTTTTGAAAGAAGAACAACCTCGGGCGGTCCCACTCCCGGGTGCCGCCAACCCTTCTGGCCGCTCCCGCCGGAACCCCGCTCCCCAAAAATAAAAACAAGGGGATTTCGGCAAAGGCTTGTGGGGAATCCCCCGTCCTTGCTTTTGTGGGGTTTTCCCTTAGGGGCCTTTGCTTCCCACCAAGCCCTTTTCCAAAATGGTGGGGGTGTTTGGCCAGCTTTTTGGGCCTGGGGCGCAAAAGGCGGGACAATTTAACTCCCCCCTCGTTTTCCCCATCCCCCTGTGGCACCACCCGACATTTTTGCCTCATCAATGGGACCCACCAGCCTTCTTGGGGGTGTTTTGGCCTGGGTTTTAGGGAGGAAACAGCAACCCCCTTCACTCCAGCCAACAATCCATTTAATTTTTTTCGTTTTGCCCCAGTTAGTTTTATCCTGAGGGGAGGAGGGCCCTGGCCAAGCCCCCAACTTCAAACCAAGCCGCCCCCCAAATTTTACCCCAGGGTTTGGCTTAGGGCAGGAAGTTTGTTAACAGAGCCAAGGGTTGGTTGTGTTCCACCATGCCCGTTGGGCCATGGGCCTCCGTAACCTCTGGGGCCCCCTCCTGCAGCTTCCCGAGGGATCCCCCAGTTTAAAGCCCTTGGACCCGCAGTTGGCCCCAGTATCAATGGAGGTCCCCCCCCCCCCCCAAATGAGGAAGGCACCTGCAGAAAAAATTTTCTTCAGGGGGGAATTGACGGGAGGCTTGTGGGAACTGGGCCCAGGGGAGCCTTTTTGTTGCAGAACTGCCAAGACCCCTTTTTTTTTTCGCAATTTAGGGCCCCCCCCCTAGCCAAATGGTGGGGGACCAAGGCTTTACAAACGGGAAAGGCATGCCCAGTTGTGCCTAATGTGCCCTGAGGACTGGTACCTTTCTGGGGCCCCTCCTGCTGCTCCGAAGGATCCCCCCACAGTGTTTTTTAATCCTCTGGGACCGCAGGGTTGGGGCCCCAGTAATCCCCAAATTGGTGGTTCCCCCCCACGAGAGGCCAAAAACTGGAAAGGGAAATCTCGATGAACGGAAAAGAAAGCTGGTTGGAAACTTGGCAGGGAGGCCCCTTTAAATGCCAAGAACTTGCTTCCCCCCTTTTTTTTTTTTTTCACCACTAGGGCCCCCCTTAAGCATTGGTGGGCAGCTTGCAAAAAGCCGAAAGAAGCAATGCAAGACCCACTTTTTACACTATCCCCTAGCTAAACAACAAGCCAATGCTTCCACATCACCCGTGCCCCAGAAATGAAAAGCACCCACCCTAAATATAGATATAGTTTTTGAAAATGTTTTTTTTTATCCATAAATGCGAAAAACCGTTTTTGATTGTTTTTTTTTTGTTGTTTTTTTTTTTTTTTGCAAATGGTCGGCTTTTTCGGGTAATTACATATTAAATGCTTATGCCTTACCATTAAAAGTGTTTTTTAACAAATTTATTTTTTTAACCTGCCACATGCAAAACCCATAAATTGCCACAAAAATTACACCCCCTTTTTCCTTAAAAGTACATTTTTTTATCTCCTTCTTTAATTTTTTTTTGGGGAGGTGAAAAAAGAGAAAAGACAAAGGTTTTTTTTTTTTTTTTTCCTTTTGCAGTTTTTTTCCATAAACTCCCCAATCTATGATTGAGGAGAGAGAGAGGAGAGGGGAGAAAAGTTAAAAACAGCTTTCACAGGATTTTTTTTTCAAAATCTTACCAATATTCTTCTACTCCACTTTCACCCCCTACACAGAACCGAAAGAGAACAGTCAAATACTTCTCACAACTCCCCTTTTCTTTTTATTACTGCACATGGTTCAAATTTAAAAAATTGTGGTAAAAAGGACTCGGACAACAAAAAAATTTTAAATAAACAATTAAATTTAAAAATTTAAATAAAAATAAATATATTATTGACCCTAAAAATTTTATTAACTGGGAAAGCAATCGGTTTCCCTGTCCTGAAAAATGAGAGGACATTATTTTTCCAGAAGACCCATATTTTCGACAAGAATATTTCCCCTTCCCTTGAAATCTCTGCCAACTCCCCAAGGGGTTTCCCACACAACACAGAATGAACCCTAACCAGCCAATTTTTTCCGAAAAGGCAGACCTTTTTGGGAGAGATATTCCCTCAAGAGATACTGTTTTCCCCTAAACCATTTCAAAGAAAAAAAATGACCTCAAACAGAAAGCACAAAATTCCAATTTTTAAAGTTTTCAAAATAAATTTTTTTTTTTATTCCCTGAGGCCATCAAATATTATATATAATTTATATAATATATTATATTTATATATATATTATAATATATATATTATATAATATATATAATTAATTTTATTAAAATAATTATATTATACCTAAAAATAATAACACCCACGTGGGCCCAAATCAATTATAAACAATTACAGGGTAACTACAAAAAGATTATGAAATTAAATTTTAACTAACCAGGTGAAAAAAAAAAAAAACGTGGGTAACAATGAAAAATGTTTAAATTGAAATTAAAAACAATGAAAAAATAGGTTATTCCCCTTTTAAGCCCTTGGCCAACCATCACCCTGGATACCTGAAACAATTGCCAAAGTCCGCTTTGGTGGCTTCCATTCCTTATAATATATATATATATAATATTATAATTTTATTTATATATATATTTTAACATATATATTTTTATATCACTATAAAAATATTAATAATATATAATATATATAATATTATATTATTAATATATATTTTATATTCTACACACCACACCCAACACAACACACATATATAATATATATTATATTATATATATAATATATTAATCATATATTATTCTATATATATTATATTAATTTCTATTATATATATACATATATATTATAAGATATAATTTAATAATTATATAATTATATATATAAATTTTATAATATAATATATATATATATAATACTATATACACCACCAAACACACAACACATATTAATATATAAATATTACATTATTATTCTTATATATTAAATTTATATATTTATATATATATTATATATGAATATATTAATTTAAATATACCATTTATAATAATTAATATAATTAATATATATTATTATAATATGAATATATATATATATATAATATAATATATATTATAATATTAATTATTATTCAATAATGCAACAACCACACACACAAAAAACAAACAACACACCCACTCCCTATAAATATTTAATAAATAATACACACACACACACCACCAAACCACCACACACAACACTCACACAAACACCACAACACAACAACACACACACACCCACAACACACAACCACAACACACACACCCCACACCACCCACACCAACACACACCACACAAACCCACACCACACGACACAAACCACCACACATAAACACACCCATACACCAAACACACACACAAACGCAATACACACACAAACACACACAACAACAACCCACCACAAAAAAAAAAAACACACAACAACACCACCAACACACACAACACAAACACACCACAACAACACTCCCACACTCAAACACACCACAAACACACACTTTATATATATATTATATATATATAATAATAAAAATATATATATAAATAATAATATAATTATATATTATATATATAATATATTACACGCACACACAACAACACCCCACAACACACAAACACCCCACACACAAACACATACACACATAATTATAACCATAATATATAAATATTATAATAATATTTATATATATTTTTTTTTAATATATATATATATATGTAAATAATATACCCACACAAACACACACCCACACACACACACAAACCACAACACACACACACACAAACACAAAAACACACAACACAAAAAAACAACACAACAAAATATAAATATATATTTATATATATATAATAAATATATTTATATATATTTTATATATATAATAATATATATATATAGATACACACACACCATACAAACACAAACCACACACACCATAATATGTAATATAATATAATAGTATATATAATTATATAATATATTTATATAATATTATATTATATTATAATATCATATATAATATTATATATTATATATAAAATATAATAATAATAAACATATATTATAATATTTTATATATTTATAATATATATATAAAATTATATATATAATTATATATAATATTATATAATAGATAGTTATATTGCCAACACAACCAACACAACACACACACCCACACACCACACACCAACAACACAAACACACACTTATGGTGGTGTATTACCGTATATATATTATATATTATAATAATTTTTTATATTATAATAATATATAATATATATTTATTAATTAATATATTAAATAATAATAATATTTTCTATTATATATACACAACAACGTGGGGGTATATATATATATATTATATATATAATTATATTTATATATATATATAAATAATTAATATAATATTATATAAATATGTAAATAATGCAATAATTTAATCATATGTATAATTATTATTATAACACACACCCTTCCTGCGGGTAAAAACATAACAATGCCAACGAAAAAAACAAAGCAACACACACCACAAGCACACCAACGCACAAGGCACAACCACATACATGCCACAACACAAAACCACACCACATAAACAAACCACATACACACATATATATTAGTGGGGATATACATATAATATTATTATAATAATATTTATATATATAAAATTATATTACAACATTTTTATATTTAATATTATATTATATTTTATATTTTTTTTATAATTATATTTAATATAGATATTATTATATATATGTTTAATGTAAGTTTTTTTTTTTTTTTTATATTTGCCCCCTTCCCCCTGACATACCATCCTGGAAAGGGACACACCACCGAAAGCTTAACCTTTTACGGACCCAAAGCCTGGAGAAAAAAAAAAAGGGTTTTATGAACTTAATTTAAGTTTTTTTTTTCCCATTTTTGCATCATATGGGGTTTCTTTTTTTTTGAAAAATGTTTTGGTGCTGGAAGTCGATTTATACAAGTAAAAGGATCAATATTTTTGAAAATGTGGGGTGTTTACAGACGAAAGTACTGCGGTAAATTAGAAAACTCTTGGGACAAAGGAAGAAGACGAAACGATTTTTGAAGGTGCTGAGAAAAATAAATTTTGTAAAAAGGACCGGCTTTGTTTGGACAATCTTTGACAGGAAAAGGAAAAAAATTAAAGTTTTATTGGTCAAAAAAATGTTGGGGATGAGATTTTTAAAAAGGGAGGAGAAAGAACTTGGGGGCTTTTGACATGGCATTGGTGGAAATAGGGGAAACAGAGGAAAGACTCGGCCCAAACCGACGACAAACCCCACCTTGAGGCGACCAACCAATTCAAAGATTTATTTTTGCGGGCCTGTTTTCCCCGAATTGGTAACCAAGTGGGAAAGAAAAAAAAAGGCGTAAAAGATCGAGTTGAGTGGCCGCAAGGATGGTGGGAAGATGGTTCCCCCAACGGCCTGCCTTTTTCCAAACATTAGCAAATACCGTTTTTTTTTTTTATTGGATGATGGAATGTTAGTATTATATTTAATATATTATAATATAAAATATATATCTATTATAATATCTATTGAATATTATATAATAATATATAAATAATTTTAACAAATATATAACAACACGAATATATTATTAATTTAACTCTATTATTATAATATATATAATTAATATTATATTAATATATATAATATGTTGTGGGTATATATATATATATATCATTAATTAACACAGACTTTTTTACATATATATATATATTATTATATCTTAATAATTTAGTTAATATATATATTACAAACCCTTTTTGGGGGTGTGGGGGTTTTTTTTAAAAAATTTATAATTTTAAAATAATTATATATTTTTTATATATATTATAAAATTTATATTATATTTTTTTTTTTTTTGTAATATTTTATAAAATTTAATTTTGGGTATGGGGGGGGGGGGGTTTTTGGGGGGGTGTTGTTTTTAAAAATTAAATATATAAAATTTTTAATAATATATATATAATTTTTAAAATAAATTATATTAATTTTTGGGGGGTTTTTTGGGTGTTTTTAAAATTTTTTTAATTTTTTATCATTTTTTGGGGGGGGGGGTTTTTTGTTTTTTAAAATTTTTTAAAATTTTAATATATATATAATATATATATAAAAATATTTTTTATAAATTTTATGGTGGTTTGGGTGGTGTGGTTTTTTGGGGGGTGGGTTTTTGGGGTTTTTTGGGTGGGGGGTTTTTTTTGGGGTGTGTGTGGGTTTTTGGTTTTTTGGGGTTATGTGTAGGGTTTTGGTTTGGGGGGTTTTGGGGGTAAAAATATATCTATCCCCTTCCCTCTTTTCCCCCCCTTTTCCCCTACCCATATATTAATTATAATATTATATTTTATTTAATATAAAAATTTTTTTAAATATTTTAATTAATTTTAAAATTATGTAATTTATTCCCAAAATACCATTACATTTAAATTATAAAATTTTATAAAAAATTTAAAATTTATATTTTGGTTTTTGTTGGGTTGGTGGGGTGTGGGTTGTTTTTTTTTGGGGGTTGGGGGTTGTTGTTGGGGGGGGGGGGTTTTTGGTGTTTTTGGGTGTGGGTGTGGGGTGGTTTGGGGGTTTGGGGGGTGTTTCCCCGTATGGTGGGGGGGGGTTTTTTTTTTTTTTAAAAAAGTGAAAACATCTGTTTTTTTACTGTTCCAAAAAGCTTTTTTTTTTTTTTTCCAAAATTACAAGAAAAATGTTTTATAAAAATTAAAACAAACTGCAAAAAAAACCCCCCAAAGTTTTTTACTGAGGGGGGACAAAAAAAAAAAAAAAAATAAAAAAAAAAAAAAATCTTTGCAAATAGGGCCCCCCCTGGCGGGGTGGTTTTAAAAAAAAAAAACCCCAACCCCTTTTAAAAGGGGGCGGTTTTGTACCAAAAATTTTATTTTAAAAAAAAAAAAAATTTTTGAAATTGGAAAATTGATAATTTCTTTCCCCCCACTAAAAAAATTTTTTGGGGAATAAAATCCTTTTTTTTCCCCCTGTCGGGGGGGAAAAAAGGAAAAAGAGGCTTTAAAAAAAAAAAAAACTCAAAAGAAAAATTTTTGGGGTTTTTGTTTTCCCCCAAATTTTTTTTCCCTTCCTTTTAACGACGGGAAAGGCAATAAAAAAAAAAAAAAAAAAAAAAATTTAATTTCCCTTTTTTCCCCCCCGAAACAAGCAAAAATTTTTTTAAACAGACCATAAACCTTAAAAAAGAATTGAATTGGTTGGGTGGGCTAAATTGGCCAAAAAGCATTTAAAAAAAAAACCCCCTGCCGGGGGCCGGGACTTCGCCCCCAAACCAATTTTTTAAAGCAGGTTCCAAGAAAAGTACCCTCAAAAAAAAAAAAAATGTTTGATTTCTTCGGCCAGTTGAATTTTAAAGCCATTGAAAATTCGCACGTGGGGGAAAAAAAATTTTTCCCTATGGAATAAAACGTTTAAGAAAAGGGAACCAGGGGTGGGTGAAATTTGGAAAAAAAGGGGTGTAAGAGGCCAAAGAGCCGGGAAAATTTGCAGTGAGGGGAAGACTTTGAATTGAGGTCCCGGTTGGGGCTTAGTTTGGGGAAAAGAGAAGTTTGGTATGGCAAGTTTTTTTTTTAGAAAAGGGGGGGAGTAAGCGCAGGCCTTTGGGGTTGATGGCCGATGTTTTTCCCGGGGGCCATGTAATTGAGTTTTAATTGGCCCGTAATGGGATGTCGTAAGGGGAATTTAAGGGCCCAAAGTATTTGGGGTGGGTAATGGGTAATTGCAAACCATTGTTTTAATTTTAATGGTGGGTGGGCAAATGCAAAGCAAAAAGGGGAAAGGGAAGGGGGGCCGTTTTTTCCATTGAAGAAGTGTTGTATGAGGGCCGGGCAGGAAGGCCACATGAACAAGGGCAACAATAAGGCGGCCGGGGAAAACTCCCCTTTCTTTGGCCAATGTTTGGGGCGGGCCGGTTCATTACAGGGTAATTAAATCCCATTAATTGCCACAAATAATTGAATTTCCTTTGGGTTTGAAATTGCAACACCAGCAATAACGGGGAATTGCTTCCGAAAAAGCATTGCTTAGCATAAAGAAATTGTCATCAGGGGGGGGGACTGGGGGAGGAAGTGTTCAGCTTGCCAACTAAAGGGCCCAGCTTAGGGTCACTTTGAAAGGAGAAAAAAGTGGAACCCTGTTTAATGAAAAAGGAGGGACCTTTCTAGTCATTATTCTCATGGGAATAAAGGGGTTAAATTTCTTAGGCCATGGGGGCCATGCCAGTTCAGCAGAAAGGGAGCACGAAGGGAAAGTTTGTTCATTCACTGCAGGCCTACATGAAAAATATTTGGATTTGCAAAAACATTGATAGTGGGAAAAAGTAAGGTGGCTTCAGTCCATTTTTTTATGGAAAGGGTTAATTAGTTATTAATCTAACCAGTGATTTGTAATTCTTTTTGGGAAAAAAAAAACAAAAAAATTATTTGTTGGGTTTGCAGAAACTGCTGAAATCAAGGAATCTCCAATTGGTTTGGCTTAAAATCCAATGTTTTTATTGATTTATATATGTGCCTCCAGTAAACTTGCAGATTATATTTGTAAAAATTCAGTTTAATTCCCCTTAAAAGGGAAAAGAATAACACATAGGTTGAAGGAAAAAAAAAAGAGGACAGGGAAGGACATTGAGTTAAGAGGAAGACAGAAAAGGGAAAAAGAAACATTTTTTTTATAAGTTTTTTCATTTATTTGAAAAACATACACAGTATAAAAAAAAACAAACATAAAAAAAGGTAGTGCCACAAACAAAAAAAAAAAAAAGCACACCACCAAAAATGTGAAAAAAATAAAACCTAAAAGAAAAAAAAAAAAATCAAAGCAAAAGCCTTAAATTTTGGCTATCCAAAGTTTTTACCACCTTGCAAATAATAAAAGGTAATTGCCCACCCCACTATCAAAGGCCCCACCAAATTTGCAAGATACCAAGCTTGGTTTGACTTCCCAAGAAAACCATTTCCACGCTTATCTTGCCCAGAAAACATTTTTTTTTTTGATTTCAGGGGTTTGGCCTTTTGCATGAGAATAAAAAAAAGGCCGGGGGGGAAAAAATCCAATTGGATTGGGAGACTTTTTTTTTTTTTTTTGGGGGAGGTGCCAGTTTTCAAGTTCAAAGGAATTACTCGGTGGTTTTATACTGTTTCTTTTCACCCTCATTGGTCCAAAGGGTCTTGGGAGGAATAAGGGAAAAAAAGTCTTTTTAATTTGTTCTCCATTAAAAACCTTCTGGTTTGGGAGTTGTTAAGTTTGGAGGGTAAAAAAATTAAAAAAAAATCAAAGCCAAAAAAGAAAGGATTATTAAAATATAAAAAAACTACCATAAAGCAGCACTTTTGCAAAAAACCATACTTTGCTCTCAAAATTTTATTCACTATTTCTGGGGTGTTTTCTGTCTAGTTTTTTCGTTTATCAATTATGGCACGATAAAATTCATGCGAGGGAAAATAGAGAATCAGGACAGATTTTTGATTTTTCTTTTAGTTTTTTTTGTGTTTCTTTTAGTGTAATTTAGTCTAAGGAAAAATTTAATTGGCAAACTTTTGTTGCATTCTTGTCAATTAAATTAAAAAAAAAAAAAACTATGTATTGAATTTTGATTTAATAATTAATCAACTTTTTATGATCCACTATTTTAGAATTAGTTTAAAAAACAGCGAATATAATTTTACTTGTATGGTATTGGCTTTTAATTTGGAAAGAGAAAAAAAAAAAAAAATATTAAGAAATGACATAAGGTTTAATATATATAATAATATTGTACAGTTGCAACCTTTTTATTCATTAACTTTTTTTTAAAGATAATATTTATCAGTCACATAAACTCACATTATTATTTGAATAAGGGGATTTTAATTTATTCCAATTTGGCAATACAAAATTCAAACAAAGTGGAGATTTGTTGTATGTTTGAAGAAAAAAAAAAATAGGGCATATACACTCTGAAAAAATTTGAACCATTAAAAAATATTATTAATTCACTCATATTTTTAACAGTTATTTTTTTTTTTAAATAAAATACATTTTTTTCACACTTTAAAGCATATACAAGGAATTTAACAGGGACCTGAGAAATGTGAAAAAAATAAAGTTTTTGTATAAAAAAAAGAACCAAAATTTTTTTGTGTGGCAGAAAAGTTGAGTGGCCCTTTTTTGGGCCCTGCCATTTTGTGTTTTTGCTGGAATCAATTAACTCTTGGAAAAAGGGAAAAAAGTTTATAAATTTTTGTAGTTTTTTTTTTTTGGTGGTTTGTTTTTTTGGGGTTTTTTATTAAAAATTTTTAAAAAAAAATTTTAAAAAATTTTCTTTTTGCATTTTTTTTAAAAAAAAATAAAATTTTTTTTTTTATTTTTTAAAAAAAAAATATTTTTTTTTTTTTTTTTTTTTTTTTTTTTTTTTTTTTTTTTTTTTTTTTTTTTTTTTTTTTTTTTTTTTTTTTTTTTTTTTTTTTTTTTTTTTTTTTTTTTTTTTTTTTTTTTTTTTTTTTTTTTTTTTTTTTTTTTTTTTTTTTTTTTAAAAAAAAAAAAAAAAAAAAAAAAAAAAAAAAAAAAAAAAAAAAAAAAAAAAAAAAAAAAAAAAAAAAAAAAAAAAAAAAAAAAAAAAAAAAAAAAAAAAAAAAAAAAAAAAAAAAAAAAAAAAAAAAAAAAAAAAAAAAAAAA
>NC_051391.1:747414-749914 GCF_015228065.2 Penaeus monodon | reverse complement strand
TTTTGGGAAAGAAAAAGCGGGGGTCGGATAAGCTGAATGATACATTTTAAAGCAGCGTTGTGCAGGAGTGGTTTTTGATAAATTGTTATGAGAATTTTGTAATTAGTTGATCTTTTTTTTGGGTTCCCGCAAAGTTTTAAAAACTCTCTTCTTCGATGAAAAACGAGAAGGAATGAATGAAAAAAATTAAAATTTTACATGAAAACATGAAAATTTTTAACTCGCAGAGAAAAAACAAGGAGGTTCTGAGCGATGTACAGTATGCCATGTGCATTGCATTTTCTGCTCGCTAATCACTTTTTTACTTTATTTCTATCGTTGTTTTTAGTTATTTATTGAAAAAAAATTACTGATAATGATAATAAAGACTACAATAACAATGACTACTGGATATGGTATTACTAAAATTGTTGTGTGTAAGAAATTGATGTGTTATCAAAAGATGGTGACAGTACTTTGCAGCCTAAATATAAGACATCTACTATTTCAACATCAAGTAATGTATACACACAAAAACCAACACACAATATATATAGTATGTGTGTGTGTGGATTAGCATCATTTTTAAAACAGCGAAAAAAGGTACTAAAAGGTGAAGCAAGACGTTGGGCATGTGCACCCTTTTACCCCGATGAAGTTTAGTGCGATTTCACAAATTCCGTCACTGTCAAGATTTCGGATGCAGTTTTTGTATCAGTAAGTAATATAGAAAAAAAATTTTTTCTTTTTCTTTTTATTTTTTATTTTTCTTTTTATTTTCATTTTCATTTTTTCTTTATTTTTTCTTTTTCTTTTTTTTCCTTTTTTTTATCTTTTTCTTTATAATTGCTGAGGCAGTTGTTATAATCAAAAGGATATTGAATACTAGAAAAAATATGCATCAAGAACAATAAAAACAAAAAAACATCTCTACTGACTGAAGTAAATCAACCATGGCAAACCCCAAACACACGAATTTGCTGAAAGCCTTTTCGCTATGTCACGACTTCATGGCATGTGGAGGCAATATTGCAAAAAGGCCTTCTGTGTTTTCCCATTCTTCCTCTTGTTGCTATAGTTGCAATCTGTTCAGAAGTAACCCTTTACTTTAAGATTATGAAAATAGCTGGTAATCGCCAAGAGAAATAGAAAAATGTTAAAAATGATAAAACAAACATACCAATAGATTGCACGAACCAAGCCAACGCAAGATGCAGAAGGAAGTACGCGGGGTCTTGCAAAAAGGCTTGTGACGAGACTGAGTTGGAGATCTCTGACTGCGAAGCCGGTTGCAAGTGTTGCGGCTGCAAGATCACGCAGGCATGCATCAGCAAAGGGGGATATTGCAAAGTGGGAAAGAGAGGTTGCAATGGCAGGGTGACGAAACAGTGTTTCGGGAGGAATTGCTACTGTTCATCCCAGGTAGTTCTTTTTTTTTTTTCATTTTTTCTTTCTTTTAACTATTTATCTTCAAAAAAAATATTGTTAGGATCTTAAAGGCTTTTCCTTATTTTCAAATAAAATCGACCGTTTTATCCCAGGTAAGTTTTAGCACTTATTTCTCCAACTGTGTTTTAAAAATTAAAATCTTGGTGATCCTGAATCAGTCTCGTAATCCCTTTTTAACATTTGTTTTAAACCATCTTAATTTTTTTCCAGATTTATTATCCACGATCATTTAAAAATGGTCATTACCATTATTTTGTATCAGGCCTAATGCCCTCTGTTATTCGCGGGTTTTGTGTTGTGTTTATAATTCAAATTCCCGGGAAAAGAGGAGAACACTGTGGGCGTCTATGAAACTCGAAAAAATCTCTCAAGATAAAAAACAAATGTAATAATATAATATATTAATATATATATATATATATAATATAATATATATTTATAATATAAAAAAGCGTTCGCAAAAATCCTTTCCAGATGATCCTTGTCCGGAGACCTTGGCGTGTGAAAAAAGTGGCGGTCATGTGCTGTAAACTTTTCAGCCGGAGAGGTCGCCGCCTGGGATGTGCGTGTGCGGTGTTGTGGTGGTGTGTGTGGTGTGTGGGTGTGTGTGGTATATGTGTGCGTGTGTGTGCGTGTGTGGGTTATATGTATATATATATATATATATATAATATATATAAAATAATATATATAAAATATATAAATACATAATACACACACACACCCCACACACACTTTACACACAACAACCCCACAACACACACAACAACACACACACACACAACACACACACACACACACACACACACAAAAAACCACCCCAACAACACAACACACACACACAAACACACACCCCACACAAACACACACACCACAACACACCCCACACACACACCACACACACAAAACACGCCCCACACACACACACACAAAACACACACCCCACATATATATATACATATAATAAAATATATATATATTATATATATATATATATATATATATATATAGTTATGTATGTATGTACATTCTGTATGTATGAATGTATGTGTGTATACCGGTATCAATCTAT
>NC_051391.1:737414-742414 GCF_015228065.2 Penaeus monodon | reverse complement strand
TAATAATAAAATAATAATAATAATAATAATAATAGTAGAAATGATAATAAAAAATAATAAGATAATAATAATAATAATAATAATAATGATAATAATAATGATAATGATAATAATGATAAATAAAAATAAATAAATAAACAATGAATAAATAAAAAAGTTTTTTTTGTAATATAAGATAAAGGGCTTATTTTAACCTATTTCTTTTTTTCTTTATCCGAGAATGTAAAAAAAGGCAATCAAATGTATTAGTATTCATGTTACTATTGTTAGAAAACATTTTATAAATTTTTATTTGATTTAGCTCTCATTTTTGGCGATTTGGTATTCAGCATTGGTAGACACACATACACACACCGCGCGCGCTCGCACACACAAACACACACACACACCACACACACACACCCACACACCAACAACAACACACATCCCATGTATTTTAAACAATATTCTGTTAGTTTTGCGTGTATTTGTAAATTGTCAAAAAGTTACGGGAATCGATCAACGTTTCAATTACAAATATACTTTTAATAAATTTGGGGAAAATCATACAATTGTATATTTTTAAAAATGATTTAAAACTTATATAATTTATAAAATTTATATATATATGTATTTATATATTATAAAATTTTATTATGGGGTGTGTGTTGTGTGTGGGTGGGGGGGGGTGTGTGTGTGTGTGTGTGCGTGTGTGTATGTGTTGTGGTGTGTTGTGTGTGGGTTTTTGTGTGTGTGTGTTGTGTGTGTTGTTTTTGTGTGTGTGTGTGTTTTGTGGGTGTGCGTGTGTTGTTTTGTGTGTGTGTATGGTGCGCGTGTGTGTGTGTGTGGTGGGGTGTGTGTGTGAATATAAAAGGGGGAACTGTAAATAGCGGGACAGATAGATAACAAATTTAAATAAATCTTGATAGTCAATAGGTGTCATCAATCCAGGGAAAGTAGTGGGGTTACATCAATGGGTAATTTAGACAATACCTCGCTAACCCACCGCACTTTTTGGGATCGATGGGTTTCCTCTCACCCTTAGTGCACATGAATGTAGGGAATTTTTGTCGCGGACCCCCCCCCCCCCCAAACCCCCCCATTCTTGCCCCTTTGTAGGGAGGGATGAAAGTTACCGGGAAATTGCGGGTAAAAAGTGAAAATGAAAGGTTAATTTTTGATGGTTAAAAAACAAAACATAAATGTGCTAGACATCTAAGGTCATGTAGCACTACAGGAAGGTATAGTAAGGGTAAGTGAAGGGAAAGTTTAGTAGTTAGTTGCTATTCAAACAATCTAGAGTAATATTAGAAGGTTAAAGAGGGGTAATGGGGTAGGATTAGGTAAGGGAGATTAGATCAAGTGAAGGATATGTATGGATCTGAAGAAGTAGAACGGGTTTTGTCGAAGAAGAAAGTGTGATCCGAAATGATATCTGATGGGTTGGAAGGTCGGTGAAGGGAGGATGGGTGGGGGAAAGCAGAGGTTAGGCAGCAAAGTGTGGACAGGGCAACAGAATGTGTGGAAGTGAAAGAGAAACATTACATAGGGAACATGGGGGCGGATCAGAACGTGACGTCAGATAAGAGTGTGTCAGATGGGTGTGGCCAGTACATAAACAGCCGAGAATTGTCTCCCAACGTCTGTTCTGATAAAATGGAGCTGACCAGAAGGAGATTGATATTTTTTACAGTATGTAATTTTTATTAGTGCGAAGATTTAACCAGAAAGATTGCCATCTGGTAAAAAGGAAGGTCTTAAAGTGGGGGTAATAATCCGTGACTGGAATACATGAGAAATGTGGTTGTGATGTGGCCCATAGCGGCAGGGCGTGCTAGGGTATCTGCCTGTTCACTGCTAGGGATTCCAACATGGTTGGGCACCCAACAAAATCTAATAAATTTATGCCGTGTGAACGGGTTAGAACAACAAGTTCTGAATCTTACAGACAAGATGATTGGTCGAGTGCATAGTTTTTTATGAGATAATGATTACGGGAGTCAGTAAAAAAAGTGTAAGAGGAAGAAGGGAGCAAGTGTGTGTTTTAAGGCAAAAAAGGGGTGCATACAGTTCTGTAGTAAGGGACACTGGATTTACGAGAGAGGGAGTCTTTTGAAAGTAAAATGCAAGTTTGGGGAAAGTTACTGTAAAAACCAGCACCGGGGTGGATTTTGGGGATCAATAAACTGAATACTGAGGAATGAATGGAGACTTGGTCAAAGAAATGGGTTAGAAAAGACTGAAGGGGGTATATCCGACTTTTGGGGGATCAGGAAAAACAGAGGAGCAAATACGGGGTAAGGTATAAATCATGGAAAACGGAATGGACAGAAACGGAAGAAATCAGAGATAGGGAATGGGAGAGAATGGGAGAGGAGGGTATGTAGAAAGAAATGGGATGGAGAGGAATGGAAGGCGCCTAGGACTAAGCAAAGACCCGCAGTTGTGGATTTTATCAGGATGCGCAAGAAGGAAGGTTAGATAGAGTAGATATGGTATCCATAATCAAAAGTGAAGAGGATCAAAGTAAACTGAAGATGGAGGAGAGTTTTGTGATCTGAGCTCCATGAGAGGGGAAAGAGTTTTTTTCTTTAAATTAAAAATATGTCCCCAGGACAATTGGAGAAAAAAAATAACGTAAAGGAAATTTTGCCAAAAAAAACGGTATGGAGTGGAGACCATATAAGACGAGTGAATTTGGGGGACCTACACTGCGCGAGAAAAAAGGGTTTGGAAAAGTTTTGGGGGTAGAAAAGCAAAAAACCGGTTAGGGGCCCAGGAAGATACTGATATATTGTACATGAAGGAATTGGCGGAGATTTATTGTGGATGTCCCTAGGCGGGTGGTTAAATCATATGTCTTAACAGCGAAGAATAAAAAGGGGCACTTTACCTTGGGGGACCTCTTCGAATGAGGAAAAAAATGATGAGTGGAAGGGGAAAATTTTGACCTGGAAAGGTGTTTGGAGAGTATGCCCGGGAAAATTTCTGGAGAATTTGGTACCGCCATGGTTATCAAACCCTTTTTTTCTAGGCAAAAAATATAGTTAAACGAGTCATGAAAATGCAGATAAATATTGTCTCTCGAAATTTACAAGGGGGGATATGTACTTTTGGGCACAATAAAACCAAAATGAGAAGGAGAGAGATAATGTGAATTCAAAGGGACATTTTTTCTAGATTTGACAACCAGCTAGTTAGAGAAAGGGTCGGGAATCGAGGGGGGGCCTGATTTATTGGGTTTCAAGAAGGGGAGGGGTAAGAAATTCTCGCCAATAGAAAAAAATTTCCTGTTGTCCCTGTAGTTAAAAATAGTTTAAAAGGAAGGATGGGGATGAAAATGAAGGGATATGCAAACATTGGTAATGGGGACCATCAGGGCTTTCATGGGGGTTGCGGCACAACTGCCAAAGGGAGCATTGGTTCAGAGGGAAAAAAAAGAGGCCCTTATAAAACTCAGCGATGAAGGGTGAAATGAGGGGGTGCATTTTCTGGCCTAATTTAAGAGAAAGGTGGAGGGAAAAAAAAGAGCCCCTACGACTTGGCTGAAATAGTCAGCCATTTTATTAGGGCTTGGAAGGATCAAGATGAGAGTTCTCGAATATGGAGGAGGGTGGTGGAGGGGGACATTTTCCGATAGTTAGGGGTCCCATACCAAACAGCTAAAAAAAACGTAGAAATGTAATTAAGGAAAAACAATTCGCCAGCTAGTTGTTTTTCGTTCAGATTATATAACGAAAACAGTTGCTATTTAAAGGGGATAAGGGGTGATAGCTGATTAGGGGTGCCTTGTTTGTAGCAATTACTGTGCAAGGTACGCATTTTAAGCGAAGCCCTTGGTGCAATCAGAATTCCACCATGGAACCATATCTGGAGGTATAAGGTCTTGAGGTTTGAGGATGGCTGTATAGGCAGCTCTTTGGACTGTACTGTAAAAACACTGTAGCGTTTTTGAAACAGACAAGAAGGGGGGTGGAGGGGTATTAATAACAGAAAAGGAAGTGAAAGTACGCCAGTCAAACTCTGCCAGTGCTGAATAAGAATAATGAAGTCAGTTTTGGAGAGGAAGCATTCTAGCCACGGGTGGTAGTGATAGAATCACCCCAAAGAGTGTTGCGGCAGTTAAAATCACCCAAATATGAGGAAAGGTGGCCGGAGTTGGGAAATTAGTTTCAAAAGCAACAAAGTCAAAAGGGGTTGGGAAGGGGAGAAGTAGACTGAAATAAATGTGTAAGGGACAGTGGGTTTTAAAGGGAGGTATATTTATAAGGTGTTTTCTGATGGATAAATATGGACATAAAGGGGTGGTGGGGAAGAGACAAAATGGTAATTGGGAATTGGTATAGGAAAAAGAAAAGTGCAAAAAAAAGTCTCTTGGGAAACAGATAATGGATGAGTTAAAGACGAAAGGGGTATACAAAAGGGCAGATTTGTGAGAAAAGGAAACCGCGAATATTCCAACGTAGGGAGCTATTGCTTATTGATCTATGAGCGATAGCAGTTAAGTGCATGTTGGGGAATTGAAGGGGAAAGAGCTAGGGGTTTTCAATTGGGACTCAATCAGATCTTTTTTAAGAGTTTCATATGGGGGTACATGGGGAGTTTTGAGAGACGAACGTTTATTTGTGAGGGGGGGGGGGGGGACAGTTGACTGAGGGGTAGAGCAAGGGCAGTTGGAGGTTAGTGGTAGTAGGAGAATAAGGAGTGGAATGTTAGTGTGTCTGCTGTGGGTAGTATGGGGAGGGAGAGGAGGAGGTGTTGAGGGTGCAGTAGAAATTTGGGGTGTCTGGATTTAGGATAGCAAAAAGGAACTTTATGGGGGAAATAGAAGGGAGAAGTAAGATGGAGGAGGGATAGGTATAGGGGAGGATGTAGGGGAACATCTTGGGAGGGAGGGGGAAAGGGCAGAGCAAGCAAGCGAATTGGGAGTGAGAGGAAAACCTCATGACGTTTCTTCCTGTCGGCTTCCCCGCAGAGTAAGAACAAGTCTGAATCTGAGAAATTTTGGGGACCTTTTCTTT
>NC_051391.1:731835-737314 GCF_015228065.2 Penaeus monodon | reverse complement strand
CTCCCAAGATCCTGGAAAGGGACAACCTAAAGGTGTGGGGCAAAACTTGACCACAATTGCTGCCAAACACCTTATGAAGAGGTAATCTGAAGAACTGGATACCTTAATCCAATGGAACTGTCAGGGAATTCATGCAAAACGGGAAGAACTGTAACATCTGATAGTTTCATGTAACCTAGTTTGTTTGGAAAATCGTCCCATTACCCTGAGAGGATTCCAAGTTCAAGCCCATTATGGGACCTTTGACAATGGACCTCATGGAGGAGTAGCAGTAATGATACGTCAAGATATTCCCTTCCATGCCATCCACCTGCAGACAATACTGCAAGTGAAGGCTGTGATAATAGGCGTGACACGACCTTACACTGTTGCATCCATCTACCTACTTCCACATAATCTCAATATAGATGATTTAGGAGATCTACTTGGGCAGTTGCCATGTTGATTTCTACTCTTGGGAGATTTCAATGGTCGACATCACCTCTGGGGAGACACTTTGTGCAACCCTAGAGGAAGGGCCTTGGAGTCCTTGTTCCTAAGTGTAGATGCAGTTTTACTGAACGATAACACTCCCACACATTTCCAAATTCAAACTGGGACATTCTCCTATATAGACCTGTTAATAGGCTCACCTGATTCACAGTTGAATTTCACTTGGCAGGTCACGGAAGACTTACGTGGAAGCGACCACTTTCCAATACTTTTGGAGGAGGTGAATGGTATTCTGGCCAATGGAGTGCAGAGATGGCGACTTGAACATGTGGACTGGAATCTTTTTAGATCAACTGCAGTATTGCAAGGATCTGTGAATGATTTCCAGTGTGTTCAAGGTGTGTGTCTGATGAATGCCAACAAGCTGTCAGAGCAAGAAAAGCTGCATTAAGGCAGTTGAAACGACGCCCCTGTGATGTAACCTTGATCCATTACAAAAGGACCTGAGCCAAGGCCAGATTGCTGGAAAGAGCACATACATATCACCACCTGCTTTGAGGATAGATGGCATTATCCCCATAGACAAAAAAGATGTTGCAAATGAGCTATCTAATCCATGGCAGACATCTCCTCTGGAGCATCTTACACTGCCCAATTCTCCACTCTTTAGGCTGAACAGGAATGACACCCAGTGTCATTCCTCAGTAGGACTGTGGCAGAACCTCCATACAACTTGCCATTTTTGCGTAAGGAGATGGACTCTGCTTTGCAGCTCTGCCGTAAGACTGCCCCAGGAAGTGATGATATTCCATACCAAATGATATCTCACTTACCGGAGAGCTTCCAGAAGTTCTTGTTGGACCTATTCAATAGTACCTATAGGGAGGGTGCAGTGCTATCCACATAAAAGGAGGCTATAATTATTCCTGTTCCTAAACCTGGTAAAGATGCTTCCTTTGCACAAAGAATTCCTTTGCACAGCAACGTCACATGTTAGCAGTCTTCTTTGACCTGCTAACATGTGATACTACTTGGAAGCATGGCATACTCATGAAGCTGTATGACATTCGTTTAAGAGGAGCTTTACCAACATTCATACAAACCTTCCTTGCTTTTGAGTTTAGAGTTTTGAGTTTGGGTGGGAAAAGTTTCTCTAACCTGGAAGATCAGCTGGAAGGGGTCCCACAAGGGAGTGTCTTAAGTGTGACCCTGTTTGCCATTGCTATAAATGACATTGTAAAAGTTGTTCCAAGTGCTGTCTTATGTAAACTGTATGTGGATGACTTTACACTGTACTGCTCAAGAGGAAGCTTACAGGATGTGTAAGGAAACATGCAGACCGCAATAAGTCAGGTTGTACAGTGGGCAGCATACCATGGGTTCAAATTTTCTCCAAGCAAGACCATGACTATACATATGAAGGCTATAAAAGCGCTTAGTATTTTGCGGGTTCTTTCACATCAATCTTGGGGTGCAGACCACACAACGCTTCTGTGGATTTACCGAATGCTTCTTCATAGTAAGCTTGACTATGGATGTGAGCCATATTTATCTGCAACTACCACTGTTCTCTGGATGTTGGACTCAGTTCATAATGAAGCTCTCAGAATCTGTACTGGCTTTCAGGTCTTCACCTGTGGAGTCCCTCTATGATAAGAGTGGAGAACCACTTCTTTCATTACACCAGGACTACATGAACCTGATTTACTACATGAGACTAGAAAGGATTCCAGGATCTCCTACATCCAGATTGGTTTTCAACCCCCTTGAGGATAGCCGATCCTATGGTATGAGAATGAGGAATCTTGTGGAAGATAATTAAATCCCACTAAGGTTCTGGCTGTTGGAATTCCCCAGTTCCCCCCTTGGCCTAATCAAGTTGAGCTGGATTTGGATGGAATTGGGAAGGGGGAGAGATCCAAAGCAAAAGTCAGAGAGAGATTTCTTCTGCACATTTCTAAGTATCAAGGATCAGATGCAATATATACAGATGGATCGAAATCTGAGAATGGTGTGGGCTTTGCAGCAGTGAGCAGAAGGAAGACTGCATTTGGCAGTCTTTCTCTAGCAGCCTCGATCTTCACTGCAGAGTTACATGCCATCCTTGCAGCAGTTAAGATGACTAGAGATCTTACAAACCATTCCATTGTAATATATTGTGACTCTCGTAGTGCCTTGCAAGCAATCAAGAGTTTAATCTCATCACATCCAGTAGTGAGGGAAGTTCAAGATTTGTTTGCACTGATGTCAACATGTAAAAAGATAACTCTATGTTGGGTACCAGTGCATGTTGGTATTAGTGAAAATGAGCAAGCTGATCAGAAGGCTAAGGCAGCTGCTGCTCAGCCCTGTGATGCTTGTCGAAACCCAGCATCAGGAGTTATCTTTGCGATAAATGGAAGGAACAATGGAGGCATACCTCCAGAAACAAACTGCAAGAGATTAGACATGACTTTGGCAGCTGGGTGACCAGCATCCATCTAACCAAAAAGTAGAAGGTACATTAACAAGACTAAGAATAGGGCACACAAGACTGACTCATAGACCGATGATGGCTAAAAGTGAAGCACTTTGTGAGGGATGCCAAAAGCCATCAACGGTCGCACATGTAGTGGAAAGATGTGCAACATTCTCAGACCAAAGACGTATGTACTTGTCTACCCCATATACACTGAAAAATGTATTGGGGGAGGATTATGACATAGAGGGTCTTATTAGTTTCCTTAGGAAGACTAATATTTAAAAAGTAAAATTATTAAGCATAATGTTTATGCAATAATTTTATACACTTAGAGCATAATATGTATGCTTTGATTTTTAATATATTTATTGTTATTTGTAAGATATTTATTGATAGATTTTTAAGGTATTCGCCGCTAATGACCTTAGCTGTGACTCCTGCAGTGCCTCCTCGTGGCCACCCATGGATACTGGTCACCTTGTGGTCTCAGGCTAAACTGTTGGAGATCTTGGAACAGCAGGAGGCCCCAGAGGTATGGAGCCATGGCCCACCAGCATGTGGACACGCCCTGGCTCTGTTCTAACACCTGCCCTGTAGTCATCCTAGGGTAATTGAGTGCCTTGGGGGAGTTGGGCCTTACCAGCCCTCCCCCCCAGATAACTCACTGGCAATGACTCAAACAAATGGATATGCTGGGAGGAGGGGTGCTATCCCAAGGCGAGCTGTGGGTCCCGTTCGGAGGGCAAATGATGGGGTGCAGTTACTTGTCCCACCTGTGCCACAGCAGGTGCCAACCCACCATGAGGCTTGTGGGGCAAAGCCCTCTGAAACCCCACAGGCGGACAGGGGGCCCAACAGTCTGCCGACCCTCTTTAATTGGGTCAATGTCGGCGGGAGTGGTAGAGGTGTCGCACACCCGGAGTGACCACCCGAGGCTTAACCTCAGGCAAGCTATGCAGGTAGGCACTTGGAACATCCGGTCCTTGCGGCAGGATGAGCGGTAACCTCTGCTATCGAGGAAATTGGAGCGGTTAAGGAGTTGAGGTGACTACCCTCTTGGAGGTGAGAAGACCTGGCAGCAGCACAATTAGTATGGGTGGGTACACCTACAACTGGTTGGGCCATGGCGATGGTCATCATCTCCAGGGAGTAGCCATAGCCATCTCCAGCCGCCTTCAATCCTCAGTAGTTGAGGTGACACTGGTTGATGATGTATTATGGCATTGAGATAAGCATGCTTGGTTCATGTCTCTTATTGCTGTGTACGCTCCTACTGATGTTTGCAAACTCGATGTGAAAGAGGTGTTCTATGCCAAACTCACATCCATGGCAGACAATTGCCCCTGCGAGATATTTGCATTGTTCTGGGCGACTTCAATGCAGTATCCGGCTGTGATCGAGCTGGCTACGAGATGTCTGTCGGTCTCCATGGCTCGGGAGCTGATTCCAGCAGTGAGAACAGCCTCCTTCTCCAGGACTTTGCTAGGTCCCAGAGAATGAGGATCTCTGGCTCCTGGTATCAGCGCTCCTACCCACATCGCTGGACATGGTATAGTGATATGGGTACAGTGGCCAAGGAGATTGACCACATTCTTGTTAGCACTCCAGAACTGTAGAGTTTACCGGAGTGCCGAGTTCTGTGGCACTGACCATAGGCTGGTAGTGGCTACTCTACTCTTCAAAACTCTTCGTCCCTCCAGTGACCTCTCTAGGATGTTTCACTTGGACAGACTGAGGGAGGAGTGTGCCAGTGGGTTCACCATGGCAGTCTCTGATCGATTCACAGAACTTGATAACCTGACAGACCCAGTTGCTCTGTGGGAGTTCTTCAAGTGCAAAACACTCGAAGCAGCCCAGGAGTCCATTGGCATACGCCCGAGGGCAAGGCAGAATTCCATCTCCCTGGAAACATTGGAGGCCACTGAAGAGTGTCGCATAGCATGGCTGAATGGCAATCAGGTCTTGCATTGCTCTTTGGTGTGTAGGGCTTTGACACTGCTGAGAAAGGACAAGGAACAGTTCAATCTTGCTGACGAGGTTGAAGGCCATTTCTTGGTAAATGACCTTCGCCCTGCCTACCAAGCCCTGAGAAAGTTGAACTCAAAGCCCTCCTTGCAGATGACTGCAGTCTGCTTAGTGGATGGGCAGATCATCTCAGATCATGTTGGGGTTCGTGAATGTTGGGCTGAGTATTTTGAGCAGTTGTATCAGGCAGACCCTCTAACAATTAGCTTGGATGCAAGTGATATCACAATACCTGTGCCGGACCCACCCATCAGCGAGTAACCTCCTACCCTAACAGAGGTTAGGATGGTGATTTCCAAGCTGAAGTGTGGGAAAGCTGCAGGCATATGTAATATCATTCCCATTCCATTCCCTCTGACCTGTTGAAGGGTGTGGTCATCCCTCCTAGAAGAGGAAAGGGGATTGTTGGGACTGTAGCAAATACCGTGGCATTACACTGTTTTCACCCACATTCTTTTGAAACGAATCTGCGACGACCTACTAAGACAACAGAGACCAGAGCAGCAGTCCACAACAGACTGTATCCTAGCACTTCGAGTAATTGTGGAATGCCATCGTGAG
>NC_051391.1:726835-729335 GCF_015228065.2 Penaeus monodon | reverse complement strand
AGGATACTGTAGGCTGCAAGCAACCTACGCCCAAACTCACGATGGCATTCCACAATTACTCGAAGTGCTAGGATACAGTCTGTTGTGGACTGCTGCTCTGGTCTCTGTTGTCTTAGTAGGTCGTCGCAGATTCGTTTAAAAAGAATGTGGGTGAAAACAGTGTAATGCCACGGTATTTGCTACAGTCCCAACAATCCCCTTTCCCCTTCTAGGAGGGATGACCACACCCTTCAACAGGTCAGAGGGAATGGAATGGGAATGATATTACATATGCCTGCAGCTTTCCCACACTTCAGCTTGGAAATCACCATCCTAACCTCTGTTAGGGTAGGAGGTTACTCGCTGATGGGTGGGTCCGGCACAGGTATTGTGATATCAGGTATTGTGACATCCAAGCTAATTGTTAGAGGGTCTGCCTGATACAACTGCTCAAAATACTCAGCCCAACATTCACGAACCCCAACATGATCTGAGATGATCTGCCCATCCACTAAGCAGACTGCAGTCATCTGCAAGGAGGGCTTTGAGTTCAACTTTCTCAGGGCTTGGTAGGCAGGGCGAAGGTCATTTACCAAGAAATGGCCTTCAACCTCGTCAGCAAGATTGAACTGTTCCTTGTCCTTTCTCAGCAGTGTCAAAGCCCTACACACCAAAGAGCAATGCAAGACCTGATTGCCATTCAGCCATGCTATGTGACACTCTTCAGTGGCCTCCAATGTTTCCAGGGAGATGGAATTCTGCCTTACCCTCGGGCGTATGCCAATGGACTCCTGGGCTGCTTCGAGTGTTTTGCACTTGAAGAACTCCCACAGAGCAACTGGGTCTGTCAGGTTATCAAGTTCTGTGAATCGATCAGAGACTGCCATGGTGAACCCACTGGCACACTCCTCCCTCAGTCTGTCCAAGTGAAACATCCTAGAGAGGTCACTGGAGGGACGAAGAGTTTTGAAGAGTAGAGTAGCCACTACCAGCCTATGGTCAGTGCCACAGAACTCGGCACTCCGGTAAACTCTACAGTTCTGGAGTGCTAACAAGAATGTGGTCAATCTCCTTGGCCACTGTACCCATATCACTATACCATGTCCAGCGATGTGGGTAGGAGCGCTGATACCAGGAGCCAGAGATCCTCATTCTCTGGGACCTAGCAAAGTCCTGGAGAAGGAGGCTGTTCTCACTGCTGGAATCAGCTCCCGAGCCATGGAGACCGACAGACATCTCGTAGCCAGCTCGATCACAGCCGGATACTGCATTGAAGTCGCCCAGAACAATGCAAATATCTCGCAAGGGGCAATTGTCTGCCATGGATGTGAGTTTGGCATAGAACACCTCTTTCACATCGAGTTTGCAAACATCAGTAGGAGCGTACACAGCAATAAGAGACATGAAGCCAAAAGCATGCTTCAATCTCAATGCCATAATACACTCATCAACCAGTGTCACCTCAACTACCGAGGATTGAAGGCGGCTGGAGATGGCTATGGCTACTCCCTGGAGATGACCATCGCCATGGCCCAACCAGTTGTAGGTGTACCCACCCATACTAATTATGCTGCTGCCAGGTCTTCTCACCTCCAAGAGGGTAGTCACCTCAACTCCTTAACCGCTCCAATTTCCTCGATAGCAGAGGTTACCGTTCATCCTGCCGCAAGGACCGGATGTTCCAAGTGCCTACCTGCATAGCTTGCCTGAGGTTAAGCCTCGGGTGGTCACTCCGGGTGTGCGACACCTCTACTACTCCCGCCGACGTTGACCCAATTAAAGAGGGTCGGCAGACTGTTGGGCCCCCTGTCCGCCTGTGGGGTTTCAGAGGGCTTTGCCCCACAAGCCTCATGGTGGGTTGGCACCTGCTGTGGCACAGGTGGGACAAGTAACTGCACCCCATCATTTGCCCTCCGAACGGGACCCACAGCTCGCCTTGGGATAGCACCCCTCCTCCCAGCATATCCATTTGTTTGAGTCATTGCCAGTGAGTTATCTGGGGGGGAGGGCTGGTAAGGCCCAACTCCCCCAAGGCACTCAATTACCCTAGGATGACTAAGGGGCAGGTGTTAGAACAGAGCCAGGGCGTGTCCACATGCTGGTGGGCCATGGCTCCGTACCTCTGGGGCCTCCTGCTGTTCCAAGATCTCCAACAGTTTAGCCTGAGACCACAAGGTGACCAGTATCCATGGGTGGCCACGAGGAGGCACTGCAGGAGTCACAGCTAAGGTCATTAGCGGCGAATACCTTAAAATCTATCAATAAATATCTTACAAATAACAATAAATATATTAAAAATCAAAGCATACATATTATGCTCTAAGTGTATAAAATTATTGCATAAACATTATGCTTAATAATTTTACTTTTTAAATATTAGTCTTCCTAAGGAACTAATAAGACCCTCTATGTCATAATCCTCCCCCAATACATTTTTCAGTGTATATGGGGTAACAAGTACATACGTCTTTGGTCTGAGAAATGGTGATGGCTTTGGCATCTCACATCTTACTTTTTCAGC
>NC_051391.1:724850-726735 GCF_015228065.2 Penaeus monodon | reverse complement strand
TTTTGGGGCCCAGGGCCGCACCCCCCCGTGGAAAAAATTTTCGCTCAACCCTCCCCCCCAGGACTCCTTCTCCGGGAAATAGGGGGATGCCGCACGGAAAAAGACCGTGGAGATTCTACTTGGTCCAGAGGGAAAATAACCGGGTGGGCCCCCCCCTCTAAAGGGCCTTGGTGCCCGGGAACCTTTTGTCTCATCCCTCAGGTAAACCCCTCCAGTATGGGTAGCCCTCTGGCCCGGGCTCCCCAATCATGGGCCCTTCAAGCCCCCCCACCGGGGAAAGGCCCGCTTCCTTTGGGGGGGTTATTGGGGGGTTTTTGCATGAGGGTTTTTATTTTTCCCTTTGGGAAGACAAATTTTTAAAAAGTAAAATTTTAAAGCATAATTTTTATGCAATAATTTTAAAACCCCCTTGAGCAAAATTGTATCTTTGATTTTAATATTTTATTGTTATTTGTAAGATATTTTTGATAATTTTTTAAGGTATTCCCCGCTAATGCCTTTAGCGGGACCTGCAGTCCCTCCTCGGGGCCACCCATGGATACTGTCCCTTGTGGTCTCAGCAAACTTTTGGAGATCTCGAACGCAGGGCCCCAGGGGTTGGAGCATCCCCCACCAGCGGGGCACCCCCCCTGGTCTGTTCAACACCTCCCTTTTAGTCATCCTGGAATTGGTGCCTTTGGGGGGATTTTTGGGGGCCTTTACACCCCCCCCCCAATAACCAGGGCAATACTCAAAAAAAAAGGATTGCGGGGGAGGGGTGTATCCCAAGGCGGCTGGGGGCCGTTGGGGGGGGAAAAGTGGGTGCGTTCTTCCCCCTGTGCCCCAGCGGGTGCCAACCCACCATGACTTGTGGGGAAAAGCCCTCTAAAACCCCACAGGCGGACGGGGGGCCCAAACAGTCTGCCGCCCTCTTTAATTGGTAAACGTGGGGGGAGTAGTAAGGTTCCGCACACCCGGATGACCACCCGAGGCTTAACTCGGGCAAGCTATGCAGGGGGCATTAAAATCCGGTCCTTGGGGCGGTGAGGGGTAACCTCTGCTATCGGGAAAATTGGAGCGGTTAAGGGGTGGGGTGATCCCTCTTGGGGGGAAAAAACCTGCAGCAGCAAAATTTAGTATGGGGGGGTACACCAAAACTGGGGGGGCATGCGAGGTCACTCCAGGGAGTACCCATAGCCCTCCACCCCTTCAATCCTCGTATTTAGGTGACACTGGTTATGAGGGATTTTCATTGAGATTGAAGCAGGCTTTTTTTGGGTTCTGTCTCTTATTGCTGGTACGCTCCTACTAGTTTGGGAACCGATGTGAAGAGGGGTTTTTTATGCCAAAGTCACATCCGGCGACAAATTTCCCCTTGCGAGATATTTTTCATTTTTCGGGCGACCCAAAGCGTTCCCTGTGACGGCGGGGTACGGTGTCTGTCGGGCTCCATGGCTCGGGAGCTGATTCCAGCAGGAGAACAGCCTCCCTTTTCCCCGGGCTTTTTCTAGGTCCCGAGAAGAGGATCTCTGGCTCCTAGTATCACACCCTACCCACATCGCTGGACATGTATAGTATATGGGTACAGTGGGCCAAGGAGATTTAAACCCAATTTTTTGTTTTCATCCCGAACTTTAGAGTTTCTGGGGTGCCCAGTTTTGTGGGACGACCATAGGCGGGGATGGGTACTCTACCTTCAAAAACTCTTTGTCCCCCCGTGCCTCTCTAGGATGTTTCACTTTTACAGACTGGGGGGAGGGTGTGCCCGTGGGTTCCCTGGCGTCTCGTCGTTACGAACTTGAAACCCGCAGACCCAGTTGCTCTGTGGAGTTTTTCAAGTGCAAAAAACTCGAACACCCCAAAAGTCCCCTTGGCGACCCCGAGGGGAAGCAAATTCCATCTCCCT
>NC_051391.1:685868-688368 GCF_015228065.2 Penaeus monodon | reverse complement strand
AAGACACACATACATGATATAAACGTTGTGTATGTATGCCTGGGTTCAAGGTTTAAAACTGTAAACTACGCGTTAAAAAAAAAGACAGGTAGCAGATGGGCAAACTGTATTAGATACCGTATACAGATACATAAGTATTAAAAAAAGAAACAGGCAAAACCAAAAATCCATGTGTGTTATGGTTTATGCGCCAAAATGCATGGACGCGTAGAATGTTTTAATTTCCCGGGTTTAAAAATATTTTTTTTTTGTTTTAAATTTTAAATTTTAATTTTAGCAAACCCTTTCCCTGTTGATTATCGATTTTATGTTCATATTTTTTCTCGTAAAAATTTTTAAATTTCTTCATTTGGGGGAAATGTTTTTGAATAAGCATTTTTATGTGCATGTGTAAATTTAAACTTTTTTCTTCTTATTTGCTTGTCATTTTTCCTATCCCTCTTATTTTTTCTGTCTGTCTGTCGGGCCCCCTCCCGTATGTTTTTTCTTTTGTTTTCCCAAATTTTTCTCTCTCCTTTTCTCTCTCTCTCTCCCCTCCTCTCTCTCTCTCTTTAAAACATGCAATACAAAAAATATTATATATATGATTATATATTTTATATATATATTATTATATATATATAAAATTATTTATATATTATATATATATTTACATATATATATATATAATAATATATATATATTGTATAAAAAATACACACACACACATATTTTGTATATATATTAAAAAATGAATATATATATATATATTTATAAATATAATATATATTATATATATATATTATATTATATATATTTCGTGTGGGGTGGGGTGTGTGTTGTGTGTTTGTGTGTGTGTGTGTGGGTGTTTGTGTGTTGTGTGTGTGTGTGTGTGTGTTTTTTTATATTTATAAATAAATATATTTTATATATATTATATATAAAATATTATATTATATTAATATATTATATAAATAAAATTAATTACTATATTTCTAACTACTCTTTGAAAAAAAAATTTAAAACCCATCTATTTTTTGCTGTTAAATATTTTTGTAAAGTGTGTGTGTTTTTTGTTATTTTTGTGGTGTGTGTGTGTGTGTGTGTGTGTGTGTGTGCGTTTGTGGGGTGTTTGTTTGGGGGCTGTTTTGTGTGGTTTTGTGTGGTTGGGGGTGGTGTGTGGGTGTGTGTTTTGTGTGTGTTTGTGTGTGTGTGTGTGTTGTGTGTGTGTGTGTGTGTGTGTGCCCTGCGTATTTCATTATGGGTTTTTTATGGTTTGAAAATTGGGATGTGTTAAAAATCAGAAAAAAAAATTTAACCCAGATATTAAAACAGCGTCGGCTTATTTCAACAATTATCTTGCAAATGGCCCTCAGATGCAATCGTTTATGAAATATAATTTAGCATTTATTATACTTATAAACGAAAAGTCGGTGTGATATATGACATAACGTGGGCTGCCTAATAACAATTTAAATTACCTAAAAATATCTATAACATATAAAGCTGATATAGCACTTCACATATTCTCAAAGAGAGAGAGAGAGAGAGAGAGAGAGAGAGAGAGAGAGAGAGAGAGAGAGAGAGGAGAGAGAGAAAAACGGGCGTTTTTCAGCCGGTCTGCTCGCCACTTCAGGTCTGACCTCCACCGCTGCTTGTTCAGGCGAGTCCTCCTCCCCTGAGACTGTCCTGGTGCCCATGACCGTAACAGCTTTGATTCTTGTCATTTGGCCTTGCTAGTGATTAAGTCTTATTAGAGTCGCTCCTATAAACCCTTTTTATATCGTTTTTGTTGAATGTACTCTATATCCCTTGTGAGTTTGCATATTCTTTGATTTTTATTGGTAATTATAATTGTTATTGTATTTTTTTTTATCATTATCATTAATGTTCCCATCATTATAATTATCATTATCAATTATCCTTACTATTACTATTAGTATAATAATGATACTAATAATGATAATATTAATAATAACAACAATGATGATAATAATTATAATAATAATAATAAAAAATAATAATTATTATGATAAATTATTATAAAAATCATAATTATTATATAATTTATTAATATTATTATTATTATTTTCATTATTATTATTATCATTATTATTATTATTATTATTATTATTATTATTATTTTCATCATCATTATTAACAGTAATAGCATTTTCATATTATTATTGCTGTTATTTTTATCATTATCATTATTATTATCTTATTGTTATTATTATTATTATCATTATTATTATTAATTATTATTATTATTATAGTATTTATTAATATTATCATTATTATCATTATTATTATTATTATTATATTATTATTATTATCATTATATTATTAATTATTATTATTATTATTTATTATTATTATTAATTTATTATTTTTTATTTTATATTTTATTATTATTATTGTTATTATTATTATTATTATTAATTATTATAAATTTTTCCATTATCATTGTATTATTATTAGTTAAAAAAATTATTTTTTATTATTAATTTTATTATTTATT
>NC_051391.1:680038-685768 GCF_015228065.2 Penaeus monodon | reverse complement strand
ACAAAAACGTACTGGGGTTTAAATCGCTCTAGTAAGCTCCTTGTTACTATCTCTGCGAGTAAAAAATTCATGTTTTTCATGTCAATATCAATTTTTCATTCATTACCTTCTCGTGTTTCATCGAAGCAAGAGACGTATTTAACTTTGCACGAACCCTAGAAAAGATCAACGTAATTACAAAATTACCCAAAACAATTATACAGTAACCACTCCTGCACAACGCTGCATTAAATGTATACTTCACTTATACGACTCCGCCGTTTTCATTCCACAAAGTTTTGGCTGCAAATCCAGTAGTTAGAACAAAAGAATACTTCGTCTCCGTTACCAAGTAGAAAAGTAGAATCCAGGCGACCTTGGAAAGACTACAAGGAGTTTCCTCTCCATTTTGATCCTCTCGTGCAGCAGCGTAGACCTACCTCCCTTACTAAAGGGAAAATAGTTTTAGGGAAAAGGGCCGAAAAACACAAAATGAAAAAGGTATCAGTGCAGGAGTGGGGCTTTTCTCAATAATATGGGATCCCAAGTAAACCCCACAGACTAAAAATTTTTTTTGTTATACAAACGCCATCTTCCCCTAATTTGTTATTCCTTTATATCCACAGCCATTTTTTCAGCCACCATTTTCTAATAAAAACTAATTCATAGTCTTAGGGGAAGCTTACAAGTAACACTTTTTCCCTGAGGATTTTCGTTGAATGGATGAGCCTAATTTGAAGTATTATTTACTCAACGATGGAAAAGTTTCTCTGGATGCGTGAAACATATTTGTATGAAAATTTAAAACATTATGCTTGAAAAGAATGTTATCAATGTTATCTTTATATTTGGAAGAAAAAAAGCATGAATGAATATCTTATCAGCGGAAGGGTTATATTTGACTGATTTCGACTATACCTTCGTCAGGAAAAAAATCAGCGAAAATGCATGTTACGAATATGTGAACATCTCGCTGATGCTTGTGTTCTGACGAAGGTGTATCGAAATCGCTCAAATAGAATTCTTGCGCTGATAAGTTATTCATTCTTATTCATACGTTTTATCTGCTTTTTTGCCATGCTATGTTGTTTTATTTATTTGTATATCGTGCAATAATGATGATGACGATGGTGGTGGTGATGATAAAACCCAAAAGTAAAAATAGCAATAATGATAATCATTCTAATAATGCTAATAAAATAATCATAATGATAATGATAATAATAATAATAATGATAATAAACATAATTATGATGGTGATCATGATGATAATGATGGTGATGATGATAATGATAACCAAAATGATAACAGTAATGATAATGATGATAGTAATAATAATAATTATAATAACAAAAGTCATAATACTAATCTATTAATCATCATGTAATAATAATGATAATAATAATAATGATAATAACAACTACAACAACAACAGTAATTAAAGTAATAATAATAATAATAGTAATAATTATGATGGAAGTAATAATAATAATGATAATAATAATAAATAATGATAATAATAATAATGATGATAATAATAATAATAATAATAATAATAATAATAATAATAATAATGATATGATGATGATGATGATGATGATGATGATGATGATGATGATGATGATGAAAGTGATGATGATGATGATGATGATGAAAGTGATGATGATGATGAAATAATATAATAATAATAATAAAATAATAATAAAAAAGATAATAATAATAATAATTATGATAATTTTTATACTACTTCTACTACTACACTACTAATAAAGATAATAATGATGATAATTGTTATAATAATAATGATGATAATAAATAATGATAATTTAAAAATATAATAATAAAAATAATAATTAATAATAATAATAATATAATAATAATAATAATAATGAAATGATAACAACAACAGCAATAATTATAATAATGATAATAAATAATAATGATAATATAATAATACTGATACAATAACAGTAATAATGATGACAATACTACTAAATACTCCAGCCATGATAAAAGTAATAATAATGATGATCTAAATAAAACAATAATAATAATAATAAAAGTAATGTAATAATAATAATAATAATAATAATAATATAAAAAAAAAAATAGTAAAATAATTATTATTATTAATGATATTATTATTATTATTATTATCATTATTATGAAAATACATAAAAATGAAATAAAAATTGATAATAAAAATATACAACAAAATCACAACAACAATAACAACAACGACAACAACAACAATAATAATGATGATGATGATGAGTGATGATGATGATGAGATGATGATGATGATGATGATGATATGATGTGAGATGAGATGATGATGATGATATGATGATGAGATGATAATAAAATAATATAATAACATAATAATTAATAATTAATTCATAATGAAAATAATAAAAATTTAATTAATAACGATAATAATAAAACAACAACACAACAACAATAATATAATGATTTTAAATAATAATAGTAATAATGGAAAATAATAATAATATGATAATGATTTATGACAATAACAAAAATGATAATAGTGGATGAAATCATCATCATCATCATCATCACCATTTATTACTATTATCATCATTTATTGTCATTATTATCATAATTATAACAATAATAATGATGATGATAATTATAATAATAAATAATAATAATAATAATATATTAATAATAGTAGTAATAATAATAGTAATAATAATGATAATAATAATAATAATAATAATAATATGATGATGATGATGATGATAATGATAATGATGATATAATGATAATGATAATGAAAATGATAATAATAATAATGATCATGAAAATGATAATGAAAATGATAATGATAATAACAATCTTAATGATAATGAAAATGATAACGATAATAAATGACAATAATGATGATAATGGTAACGCTAATGATAATGATAATGGTAATGATAATATAATGATATTGATAATGATAATGATAAGGGGTGATGATGATAATAATAATATTTTTTAAAAATAATATCATAATAAAAATAATATGATAATAATAATTATAATAAAATAATGTTAAAAATAATAAAAATTATAATAAAATAATAATGAAAATGACAATAATAATAATAATAATAATAATAATAATAATAATAATATAGAAAATAATAATTAGATAGTAATAATAATGATGTAAAAATAAAAACAATTATTATTATATCTGATATGACTGTTTAATAATAATAATAGAAATAATGGTAATGACAATGATGACAATGATAATGATAATAATGAAAATGATGATAATTGTAAAAATAATTATTAAAAAAAATGAAAATCAAATAAGGTTACACAAGAGGTACCATTAAAAATAACAGCAACAATTTCTATTACAAAAAAAAAAAAAAAAAAAAAAAATATATATACAGACTCAAGGGAAACTTCTGGAACGAGTCATAGAATCAGAAACATTGTAGAAATAGTCAAGTGATACCGGTATTTAAGCATAATTATAATATCATTAATGATACTGATAGTAGTAATGATGAAAATAATATTGATAATGACGATAATAACGATATTTATAAAAATGAAAAAACAATGACAAAATGATAATGATGATAATGCAATGATTTTAATAAAAATTATAATCATAACCATAATCATGATAATAGTAATAGTAGTAGTAGTAGTAAAAAATAATAATAATAAATAATGAAATAAAAATAATATAAAAATGATATAATAAACATAATAATAACGATAATAATGATAAAAATTATAATAATAAAAATAATGATAATAATAATAATATAAAAAAATAATAATATAATAATAAAATGATAATAATAATAAATAATAATGATAATGATAAAAAAAAACAATAATGATAATAACAACAATAAAAATAAATTTTCTTATAATAATAAATTTTAAAAATAAAATAATAAATTTTTTTAAAAACAACATAAATAATAATATAAAAATAAAAAAATAAAATAATATAAAATAATTTAAAAATTTAAATAATAATGATAATTTTCTTTAATAATTAAAATAAAATAATAAATAATATAATTTAAAAATAAATAATAATTAAATAATAATAACTAACAAAAAAAAAAAATAATAATAATAATAATAATAATAATAATAAAATAATAATTAAATAATAATGAATAATAATAATAATAATAATAAAAATAATAAAAATAATAATAATAACAACAATAATTTTTGTTTGTTTTTTATTATTAATATTATTTAAAGATTTTATAATTTAAAATAATTTAAAAAAAAGAAAATAACAACAAAATAATAATAATAATAATAATAATAAAAATGATAATAAATGATATATAATATAAAATTTAAATTATTGTTTTATATTATTAAAAGTAAAAATTATGAATTTTTATAATAAAAATAATAAAAATAAAATAAAATATATAAAATAATATAATAAATAATATATAATTAAAAATAGATAATAATTTTAATAATAATAATAATAATAATAATTAATAATATTTAAAAAATATATAATAATAATAATGATAATAATAAAAATGATAATAATAATAATAATAATAAAAATAATAAAAAAATAATAATAAAATTATTAATATAATAATTATAATAATTATTATTTTTATTAACAAACAAAATTTTTAATTATATTTTTAATTATTAATATATATTATTAATAATTTAAAGAAAGTTATTATTAATATATCATATAATATATAATAATAATATAATAAGGGTAATTATAATGATAATAATGATAATTAATGATAATATAAAAAATCAATACATTATAATTACCATAAAAAAAATAAAAGGGGTAAGATAAAAAACAAAAAATAAAAAAATGTTAGACACTTAAAAAATGAATCAATGAAAATAAAAATTAAAAAATTAATAAAAAAATTAAAAAAATAAAAATAATAAATAAATGAAATTTTTTTTTTTTTTTTCATCCTTTTTTCCTTTTTTTTTTTTTATTATTTTTTTTTATTTTTTTTTAAATTTTTAATCATCATTTTTTATGTTTTAATATTTCATTAATTAAATTATTATTGGGTTTCTAATAGTTTTCGTTAAGGATAATTGATAATTATAATTATAATTTATTTGGGCCCTTTAAGATAATTTTTAAAAAATTAAAAAACTTTTAAATTTTTTTTAATAACAAAAACCCCAATTTAATACAAAACAAAAAGAATAGCAGGAACACCAAAAACCAACACCAGCAACCAAACACAAACAAACAACCACACCAACACAAAAAAACCGCAACAGCCCCACAGACACACCACAACCGGCGAAACGCCCGCCCCCCCCCCCCCCCTCCCCCCCCTCTTTTTTTTTCCTCTTAAAATTTGTCTGATTTCCGGTTTTCTTGTTATTTTTTTTTGAAATTATTTAATGTATATCATATATTTATAATATTTATAATTAATTTTAAAATTTCACCCACACCCCTAACACACCACCAAAAAAACACAAAAAAAACAATCACACCAAAAAAATTTAATTAAATTTTTAAATATTGGGAAAATTTTTTTCTATTTTAAAAAAAAAAAAATATAAAAAAAAAATAATAAATATCATTAATATATTGTTCGGTGTTAAGTATAATAATATATATATTATATAATATAATATTAAATATATTATATATAAATATATATATATCAATAAAATGTATATATATATAATATATATATATATATATATATATATATATATATATAATATAAA
>NC_051391.1:677891-679938 GCF_015228065.2 Penaeus monodon | reverse complement strand
AAAAAAACACCACACACACACGTACAACACACACACCAAAACATACAGAGACACACATACATAGGTTATATATATATATATATATATATATATATATATATATATATATAATATATATATATTATATATATGCATATATATTATATATATATTATATATATATATATATATATATATAATATATAATTTGTATATATATTTACATATATACATTTGTGTAGTACACATGCACACACTCACTCCCTCACACACACACACACACACACACACACATACATATATATATATATATATATATATATATATATATATAATATATATATAATATATATATATATATGATATATATATGTATATATATATATATATATAATATATAATATAGATTATATAATATATATATTATATATATATATATATATATATATATATATGCACACATACACACATATATATAGTTAATACCTGTATTTATCATTTTGTCTATATATATATTTCTATATACATACACACATACAAATATTTACAAGAAATAAGAAATAAACCAGCCTTTCGCTTGCTTGCTACTTTATCTAGTAGTTGTTGTAGTTCAATGATACTGCTGGCAATTAAAACTATATCATCGGCATATCTTAGATTTGATATTTTGTATCCTCCAAAATCTACAGTTCCTTCAAAATTCTCTAGAGCAACTCTCATAATTGCTTCAGAATATATATTAAAAAGGTGCGGAGACAGAATGCAACCTTGCCGTACTCCCTGGTTGACTTCAAACCATTCTGTTAACCCATAAGTGGTTCTTACAGCTGCTTGTTGTTGGTCATACATGGCTTTTATTAGTTGGATGATGTGTTTTGTTTCATATCGTTCATGTTATTCCAGAGGATATCGTGATCAAAAGCTTTCGAGTAATCGATGAAACAAAGGTAGAGGTTTTTCTGATGTTTTCTGTTTTTCTCTATGATCAATTTCAGATTTAGGATCTGGTTTCTGGTACCTTTTCCAGGGCGAAAACCTGCTTGTTCGTCTGCAATTTCCTCTCTTAACTTCAACTTCATTCTTTCAGCAATCATTTTCAACAAAAATTTGCTGCTGTGGCTTATTAATGCAATTGTCCTGTTATTGTTGCATTGGAGTGCGTCACCTTTTTTAGGTATGGGAGTAAAGATTGATTTTACCCAGTCTTCTGGCCATCTTCTTTCATTCCAAATTTTCGTACAAAGTTTGTAGAAGTATTCAACACTTTCGGCAGCATTCTAGATTAATTCTGCTGTTATTTCATCTATTCCCGGGCTCTTGTTATTCTTTAATTCTTTTATGGCTTTTATAACTTCGTCTAGCAGTGGCGGTGGTTCATTCTCGCTGTCATTGAGTCTAATCAAAGTTGCTGTTAGATCTTTATTTTTTATTTTTGTATAGGTTGGAACAATATTGATTCCATCTATCTTTGACTTCTTTTCCATCACATAAAACAAGTCCATCTTCAGTTTTGATAGTGTCCATTGTAGGTTTAAATTTTCGTGTAATGTTTCGTACTCCTTGGTAGAGCTCTTTAGTTGTCCTATTGATAGAACAGTTTTCAATTCTCTGGCAATATTCATTTAAATATTTTTCCTTATTTCGTCGAAATAATCTTTGAATTTTTGTATTTTGGTTTTTGTAAATTACTTCTTCAACTGGATTGTTGATACCCTTTGATTTTAGTTATCTTCTTGCTTCAATTTCACTTAGTGTTTCTTCAGATATCCAAGGGGAATTTGTCTTTTTCTTTTTGGCGATAGTCATTAAGCAGCGCTCAGCAGTTCTTTTCCTTCTTCCCACAACTCATTTGGTGTTTAATCATCTTCACACTGATTGAGCAATTCAAATTTGTTTGTAATTCTGTAATTATTGTCAAGAGTTTTGTAGTCGAGCTTTAGAGGTGATGTTGGACGCTCCATCTTTTTGAGTCTTATTCGAAAGTCGATAGTTAGTTGTTGGTGGTCACTGTTGCAGTCGGCACCAGGTCTTGTCTTGGCATTTTTTATACAACTTTTCCATTTCTGGT
>NC_051391.1:671512-675291 GCF_015228065.2 Penaeus monodon | reverse complement strand
CAAAATTTGATTTTGTGTGTTTTTTTTTTTGTTTTTTTTTTACAAAGAGGCAGTGTTAGTGCAATGGTATATTTGCATTTTGATTATAGCAAGGATCCTCTGTGGCAGTCGCAGCGGCTCCTCGCCATATCCTTGTCTCCTCTGTGGAGGTCGCAATGGCTGCTGCTCTGATTCCTAAGCTGGAAATGTCACCTCAAAGCCATCCTGCGTAAACTGCAGCCTTGACCCGACGAAGAATACACCCCCAGACGGTATCCTATTCCCTTTTATGTAGTTTTATCGGGGAGGATGCATACTCGCCATCCCATCTTCCGCCCCCGCACGCCACAAGCAGGAGCCCCGGGCTAGTATTCAACGGGGCTGCATACCCGACCCCAATTTTTCATAGTTCCCTTCCTCGTCAGGGACAAGTTGATTTCCCTTCCCCTAGCCAGGGTACCTCTTTGAAGAATTCACTGCCGTGTCGATCTCACCCCCCACGTTTTTTCCCGAAATTTAACTGTCATCGTGGAGAGCGTTTTTCTTAATTTTGACTGTCCCGGGGGTCAAAACGCCCTTGTCCAGGTCTGTGACACAGCGATTTTTCAGAAAATAAAAACCCAGCAAGTTCAGTCCGAGCCCATGTATAGACGCCAAATTCTTTCCACACCAAAGGGTTGATGTAAACGGGAGGCCCAAAACCCGACAGATGGGAGGTTATTGGGATCTGGCGGTTGATATTTTCCTTCGCGAAGCCAAACCCCAGCGCAGTCACGGATTCAGACGATGGAGGCCAAAGCGCCGGTATCGATCACGAAGGGGATTCCGCCCCTTTTACCAGCGATTGGGGAGGAAGGAGAAAATTTTGCCTCGACGACCCGCGCCGTCTATATTTTCCCTGGGATTCTGTCAGGGGTCCCATCGAGGGGATGGCTCGAGTCTGAGTTTTTCTCCTTGGTCGGTTTTTCAAAGGAGGTTGTGCAGTCATTCGAAGTTGCCACGCGGTTTGCGAAAAGTCTGTATATATGTATTATTATATATATAATAATATATATATATAATATATATATATAATATATATATTAAAATAATTTTGTATCATATGTGAATAATATATTATATTATATATATATATTTTTAAATATTATATATATATATATATATATATATATATGTTTGTGTGTTGTGTGTGTGTGTGTCACACACCCCAACACACCACACACACACACACACACACACACACACACACACACACACACACACACACACACACACCACACACAAACACACACACACAAAAACCACACCCACACAACACACACAACACCAAAACCCCACACACACCCCAACACACACACACACACACAATATATATAATATATATATATTAATATATATATATATATATAAAATTATCTATAGAAATATTATATATAATCAATATATATATAATTATAATATATAATATTATTATTTTAAAAATATTTTATATATAACATCATATTATATATTATATATAATATATATATATATAAATATTTATAATATTTTATACACACAAACACAAAACCACACACACCACAAACACCCCAATAAATATTATATATATATATATATTTATATAATATATATATATATATATATATATATATATATATAAAAAGATTTTCTTATATAAATATAATAATACGTATATATATATATATTACATATATTTATACATATATTAAATATAAAATTACATATATACATATACAAAAAAATTTTTAAAATATATAAAATATATATAATTTTTTAAAATAATATATTTTATATAAAATTTTATTATATGGTCCTGGGTAAGCCCAAAAACGCACCCTGGGGTTCCCTTTTGAAAAAGGTAGCACCTTTTAGCTCCCTATCCGGGTTGCGGTGAAGTGTGGGCAGCAGGGAGGGATATGGGGTAAAAAAACCCCTTCGGTTTACCGATTAGGGTTTCCCCAAACAATATACTGGGTTTTGCGGGTAAAGTTTCAAAGCGGCAGAATAGTTCCTCATTAGTTGGAGACTCGAGTTGAAAAGGAGCCGGGGGGGATTCCACTAAAACTTTTTTTTCTCCTGAAAAACCACTACACCAGTGATTGAATACAAAAAGATAATTCATACCCATCGCCGTCGCGGGGTTATAAAGGGGGCAGGGTTTTTCAGGGGGAACCAGGTGAAAATGTTAGACATGTATCGGGGAAGAAAAAGAAAACATGTCCAATTCAGAAAAATTAAAAAATGGGAAGTGGAAGAAAGGGAAAATAAAAGAGAGGATAAATTGATACTGTCAGTAACAAATGGATAGATACAAAAATAAATACTGGGAATCAGTGAGCCCAATTGGAAAAGTAATGGAATTTTCAAAACAAAAGAAAATTTTTTTGGAAAAGAAAAAGGGAAATTATAGTAGGAGACGCTTTATAAATCAGAATACAAGCAAACCCTCAAACTTAGTATTATCCCAAATGCTACGCCCAAACCAACCCCTTGCAAATGATGAAGAAAGGGAAATTTTTTTATAACACTCCCAAGAAACTTTAGACACAATCCCAACGAGATGTAAAAGAAATTTGGGGAGACCCAACCCCAAAAGTATGAAAAATGATCTAAAAAATTAATTGGGGAAAATTGGGCCCTTGGAGATATAAATAGCCAAACACATTTTTCCCAACACCACCCAAGACACTGTCTACATTTTGTTGAACCAAAAAAGGGAAAAAGTTGTAAAAAAAATGCCAAGAAAAGCCCTGGGCCGACTGAACAGGGACCACCAACAACAAACTATCATTTCGTAAGACTAAAAAAAGGTGGAGCCCCCAAATACCTCTAAAGCCGATACAAACTCTTGCAAAATTTACAGAATTAAAAAAATTTTTGAATTTCAATCATTTGGGAAGATGTTTAAAAACAACAAATGATTTGTGGGAAAAAGGAAAAGAACTGTGAGCGCTGCTTAAGACATCCCCAAAAAAGAAAAAGCAAATTTCCCTTGGATATTGAAGAAACAAAAAGTGAAATTGAAGCAAAAAAGATAACTAAAATCAAAGGGTTCAACAATCCATTTGAAAAAGAAATTTAAAAAAAACCAAAATAAAAAAAATTCAAAGATTTTTCGACGAAAAAAGGGAAAAAATTTTAATGAATATTCCCAGAGAATAAAAAAATGTTTATCAATAGACAACAAAGAGCTCTCCCAAGGGTAAAAACATTACACAAAAATTTAAAACCCTACAATGGACACTATCAAAACTGAAGATGGACTTTTTTTTATGTGAGGGAAAAGAAGTAAAAAGATAGATGGAATAAATATTTCCAACCATAAAAAAATAAAAAATAAAGTCAAACGAAATTTTTGATTAGACAATGACAGCGGAATGAACCACGCCATGCTAGACGAATTTATAAAACCCAATAAAAAATTTAAAAGAATAACAAGACCCGGGGAAATAGATGAAAAAACGCAAAATTTAAATTAGAATGCTGCGAAAGGTTGAATACTTCTACAAACTTGTCAAAAAATTTGGAATGAAAGAAATGGCCAGAAGACGGGGTAAAATCAATTTTTTACCCCCATACCAAAAAAAGGTGACCACCCCAATGCAACAAAACAGGACAATTGATTAATAAGCCACAGCAGAAAATTTTTTGTAAAAAATGATGCTGAAAAAATAAATTTGAATTTAAAAGGAGGAAATTGCAACGAACAAGCAGGTTTTCCCTGGAAAAGGTCCCAAAAACCCAGATCAAATCGAAATTGATCTTTAGAGAAAACAGAA
>NC_051391.1:661512-666512 GCF_015228065.2 Penaeus monodon | reverse complement strand
AAATATAATAATAAAATAAATATATATTATGTATGTTAACAAACAACCCCACACAACACACACAAAACACACCACAACACATATATATATAATAATATATATATATAAATAATTTTTATATAATATAACACACAACACACAACACACAAAGACACACCACACACAACAACACACCACACACACAACACAAACAACCCCCACACGCACACACACACATCACAAAACACACAACACACCCAAAACACACACACCAACACACACACACACACACACAACACACACACACACAAACCCGCACAAAACCCCACAAACCCCACACACCACCACACAGTATGGTATATTTTTAATAAATATATATATATATTTTTTATATAATTATATATTTAAATATATATATATATAAATATTTGTATAATTTTTTAATAAATATATACATTTGTGAGTCACAACAATACACACAAAACACAACACACCCCACACACACACACACACACACACACACACACACCACACACACACACACACACCCAACACCCATATCACACACACACAACAATATAAATATATATTATAAAATAATAATATAATATATATATAAAATAATATATATTTGTGTGTTATAATATAAGTATATATTATTATATATTATAATATATATATATATATAATATATATATAAAAATATATATATATATATTATTTTAATAATATATATATTTTTTTTTTTTTTTTTTTTTTTTTTTTTTTTTTTCTTTGTCTATATATTATATATATATATATTTATATAATATATATATAATATATTATATATGTTTATATATATTTTATAATAATCATTTTTATATATATAAAATATATATAATTTTATATATATACATATATAATACAATTATATAATATATAATATAAAATTATATTAAAATATATAATAAAGTACATAAATTTTATTATATATATATATAATATATATTAATATATATATATATAATATATATATATTTATTATATATATGAAATATATATACAATATATAAATGATTATTATTTATATATTTTATATATATTTAAAATTAAAAATTTTATATAATATATATATATATAACACACATACAAAAACACAAAACCCAAAAATACACATAAAACACACAACACACAACACACAACACGCACACACACACACACACACACACCACACACAAACACAACACACACAACACACACACACAAATTGTGTATGTATATATTAAAATATATATAAAATATTATATATATATAATATATATATATATATATATATATTAATATGTGTGTGTGTATATATAATATATATAAAAATTATATATATATATATATATATAAAATATATATAATACAAACACAAAACCACACAGTACACACACCCCACACACCAACACATACACAACAATGTGTGTATGTATATATATATATATATATATATATAATTTTATATATATATATATGTAAAATATATATAAAATATTAAAATATTATATATTATATTTTATTTTTCATATATATATATTATATATAAATTTAATATATAATTTTGTATTTAATGAACCCCAAAAAATAAAAAAAATATATATTATAATTAATTAAATTATAAATATTATAATTTTAATATATTTAAAAATATTAAATATATATTTTAAAAATTTTTAAAATTTTATAATTTCTATATAATTAATTATATATTAATATAGAATAATAAAACCCCACCCAACACACAATTTAAATAATTTAAATTATAAAATTAATTTTATTTTAAATATATTTAATAAAATTTAAATTACACTCAAAAACAAAACAAACACACCACAACTCACCACACACAAAACACACAGAGAACAATCAATTTATATTATAATTTTTTATATATATATATATATTTTAAATATATATAAATAAAATTTTATAATATTATATATTTTTTATATATATATATATTATTATATATATAATTTATTTTTTAATTAATATAATATATATTTTTATAATATTTAAAATTTTAATTTTTATACAAACACACACACACAACAGAAAGAAAAAATACATATATAAAATATATATATATTTATTTTAATAATATATAATAATAATATAATATATAGGATAAAAAGAAAAAAAAAATAAAAAAAAATATGGAAAAATAAATTTATATAAAATTTTAAAATTATAAATATATTATATAAATATATTAATATATAATAAAAGTAGTATTAATTAAAATAATTTTTATTATTATTATATATATTATATATAATAAAAATATATATATATTATATATATTTATATATACATAAAAACACTAAAAAAACACACACAAAACATATAATATATATTTTATATTATATATATATAATATATAATATATTTTATATATATATTATATATGTATATATCTTTTTTATATATATAATATTTTATATTTTAATATAAATTATATTATATATATATAAAAATATAAATAAAATATATATAGTTAAACCTTATTTATATTTGTCTATATATATATTTTATTTTAATAAAAAATAAAATATTTACAAAAATAAAAATAACCACCCTTTTCCCTTTAATTTATTATATTTGTTATTAATAACTCCCAAAAAAACATATATATATTTATTTAATTTTTTATTCCAAAAATCTAAGTCCTTAAATTTTAGAAATCCATAATGCTTCAAATATATATAAAAAAGTTTCAGAAAATTTTAAAACTTCCACTCCCCTTTTTTCAAAAATTTGTTAACCCTAAGGGTCTTTCAGGTTGTTGTTGGGCAATTTAAAATGGCTTTTAAGTTTTGGAAAGATGGTTTTGTTTCCAATAGTTTCCCTTTTTTTTTTTTTTTTTAAGGGAAAAATTATAAAGTTTCGAGAACAGGGAAACAAAGGTGGTTTTTCTGTGTTTTTTTTTTCCATAACAATTTGGTTTAATCTGGGTTTTTCTTTGGCTTTTAGGGCAAATGTTGTTCTTGAATTTCCCACTAATTCAATTCATTCTTTTTGCAAATTTTAACAAAAATTTGTGCTGTCTTATTATCAATTTCCGTTTTTGTTATTTGGTCCCTTTTTTAGGAGGGAAAATTTGTTTCGTTCTGGGATTTCTTTATTTCCAAATTTCACAAATTTTAAAATTCCCTTTGGCAGATTTAAGAAATTTCTGATTTCATCATTGGGTCTTTTTAATTTTTTTTTAGGGTTTATAATGTTTTGAGTGGGGTGGTTCATTCTCCCCGTCTGGGCAATCAAATTTGTTAAAATTTATTTTTTTTTTTAAGGGGGGAAAATTTGATTATCTTCTTGTTCCTTTTCCCCTCGTCCAATCTTCATTTTTATAGTTTCCAGTGGGGGTTTTAAAATTTTTGTGTAATGGTTTTTATCCTTTTTAGATCTTTATTTTTTTTTGATTGAACATTTTTCAATTTTCTGGCAATATTTATTAAAATTTTTCCTGGTTTTCCCCCCCGAATAATTTTTGAAATTTTTTTTTTTTTGGTTTTTGTAAATTACCTTTAATGGATTTAATTGATTTTTTATTTCTTTCTTTAATTTTACTTGGTTTTTAAAATATCAAGGGATTTGTTTTTTCTTTTTTGGGGATTCATTAACAGCGCTCAGATTTTTTTTCTTTTCCCCAAAAAAACCATTTTTTTTTTTCACACTATTAGGAATCATTTTTTAACCTAATTAGCAAAAGTTTTTTACGAGCTTTAGAGGGATTTGGACGCTCCATCTTTTGAGTCTTATTCGAAAGCGATAGTTAGTTGTGGTGGTCCCGTTGCAGTCGGCCCCCGGTTTGTTTGGATTTTTTTTAAACTTTTCCATTTTTGGTTCAAAAAAATGAGTACAAGTGTTTGGGGGTTTGAACAATGTGTTGGCTTTTTATATCTCCAAGGGGGAATTTTCACAGATGTAATTTTTTGATCATTTTGCATACTTTTGGGGTTTAGGTTTTCCCCTAATTTCTTTTCCACTCTTTAGGGATTTTTGTCTAAAGTTTCTTGGAGAGTGTTATAAAAAAATTCCATTTCTTCTCACTTTCAAGGTTGGTTGGGGGGTAGCATTTTATAATACTAATGTTATGAGGGGGTTTTCTTGATTTGACTTTTATAACGCGATCTCCGTGACTTAATTTCCTTTTTTTTTCCGAAAAAAGTTTTTTAGTTTGAAAATTTTCCCTTACTTTTCCAATTTTTCCACGATTTCCCCAGTATTTGATTTTTTACTATCCATTCGTTCTGACATATGCAATTTTTTCCATCTCTTTAATTTTTCCTAGTTCCACGTTCCCATTTTTTAAGTTTTTGAAATTTGGGAAAGTTTTTTTTGTCTTTCCAGAACATGTCTAACTTGTAGGGTTGCCCCCTGAAAAAAACGTGCCCCCCGATAAACCCCCGCGACGGGCGTGTGGTATGAATTATCATTTCTGATTTAATCCCGGGTAGTGGTTTTTTCAGGAAAAAAAAAAGTTGAGTGGGGGTCCCCCGGCTCCTTCCCCAATCCAGTCTCCAACTAAAGGAGGAAACTATCTCGCCCCCTTTTAAACAGTTACCCTGCAAACGCCAGATATTTGTTTGGGGAAACCAGTAATCGGTAAAAACCGAAGGTGTTTTCAAACCGATTCCCCTGCCCTGCTGCCGACAGCTTCACCGAACCCTGGCATAGGGAGCTAAAAGGGTGCCATCCTTGTTCAAAGGGGAACCCCAGGGGCAGTTTATTGTCTTTCCCGGACCATATTATAAAAATATATTTTAAATTTTTAATATATAATATATAATATATATATTAATAACATATATAATATATAGTTTTATTAATATAAATTTTATTATATTAATTTAAAATAATTGTATTTTATTTAAAAGTATATAAATTAATTTTTTAAGAAATTTTTATATATATAATTACTTATTATATATTTTATATATAAAATATCTTAATATATTATATATTTTTTTTGGGGGTTTTTTTTTTAAAAT
>NC_051391.1:648990-651490 GCF_015228065.2 Penaeus monodon | reverse complement strand
ATTTGTCTTTTGAATAAGGAGAGGTTGTACAGAATGGGAAGACATAACCAGGGAGAAGAGTTCCGGAGCTTGGTGAAGGATTGCCTGTGAAAAGTAAATAGTGTTGCTTGATTCGCTTGGGCAGCATGTATTGTCAAGCAGACTGTTCAGTCATACGTGCGATTAGCTTGGGAATACAATGACAGCAGATTCCTTCTTTCTATGTCTATGTCTTATATACAGTGTGAATGACTTAGTAGTAAGGATGCGATGTCATCCCTGGACCTAAACGGAAGCAGAAAACCCCCGGCGAGGTTGTGCGTTCCTCAGAACTCCGTGTACTTTCATCAAGACCCCAAAGTGCGCCTTCCACAACTCTTCACAGATTTTTTTTTCCCAAACAACCCGCGTGAATAGTGAAGGGTTTATGGAAGGGTTACACAAAAAACATTAGTGAATAAAGGGTTATGGAAGGTACATAGAATTTGGTAAGTAAAAGGTGTAAAAGGATGTAGAAGAAGACAGAGACAAAGTGAATTTAAGAAACACAGAGAAGGAGAGTGAGAAAAAGATGGAGTGGAACGGAGAAATGTGAGAGATAAATGTTAAGGGGAAGGAAATAAGAGAGAGAGGAGAAAGATCACATAAATAGAAAGGAATTCATATGAATTCCCTGTAAATGAATGATAACTCTATCAGATAAAAAATCTCCTTTGCACTTATCTACGTGCATTAAACATATTTCAATAAGGTTATGGATCAAACACGGACCCTGACCTTCGCTCTGCCGTCAGTACGAAACTGCTACCTATATCTCCAACGATTTTGCGTTGAGTACCACGGGGCCCCGACGGCGATACCACATGGTGTAGTCACACACGCAGTTCAAAAGGAGGGAGCAGAACAGGTAGGTCTGCCCCTTTAAACATGCTTCACAAACTTTCATTCTAAGAATTTCTTACAACATTCGTTGCAAACTTCTGCACCTTAGGCTGAAAACATATTAACACTGCCATGTCTCAAAGGTAATCAAATTAGTATCTTACTCAATTTAGCAATACTGTACTCTACTCAAATCACATGTTTGATTTTACAGGTGATGAAAGTATCGGCCAAATATGTTGCAACTGTACGAGAACCAGCGTCACGTTTTTGAGTCATGTGGTATTTCGCAAACTAGAAAAGGTCAGTAAGATATATAATTATAGGTGCAAGTCATTTCATAAAAGTATCTATATGTGAATGATTATTCTCTGCAATAAATAATAATAATAATTTCTTTTTTATCACAGAGAGTAGATGACTCTTACTGCCTTCCTTTAAAGCGTCTCAATATACAGCAAAATCTTAAAAGAACATTCAAATTGATTGCCGAATTTTTTTGGAGTTCAAAGGACCCCCGCGATGATTACCGGAAGGTGACGTACTTTTTCGCAGCGAAATGGCTGACGAGAGCTTACACTTGGTGATGGTTGCGAGAGGTTCGACGAGCGCTGGTCCTTCTGAAGCACCTCATGTGCTGGAACACCGAGACGTCGCCTTACGCCAAGGCCAAGGTTCGGAGGCCCACTTACAAGGGCGCCGAGCTCCGGAGGGCAGAAGGACAGGCTTCGGCAGCTGAACAGGAGGATGTTCTTCTGTACCAAGTTCTTCAGGGAAATCTTCGAGGAGAAAGGTCAAGGCTTTCGGCGAGGAAAGGATGCATGAGGGAAGTCGAGGAAACTTCGCCAAGCGACACGCTTCGACTCATCGACGAATGTGGGAGCTGAACTCACTGGGTTCAAGGGGACTGTGAAAATGTGGCGAGTAACGAACAACTCGAACGTTGTAAAAATACTCTCAATGGATGGAATAAATGGTGACAAAACCAAGCGAGAAAGCAAAAGCGATATGGGTGTCTAGCAACTTGACTACGACCGGTAACATGGACTTTTACGTAAATGAACGAGGGAGACGGGGATTGTGAAATTTTCTTACGCGCATAATTTAATAAATCGTCTTCCCCTAATTATCTTATTGACTTACCTATCCTGTTTTGTCCGCTTGTGCGGGAAAAAAAATGTAGATGATGAATGTTCAGATTCTTATGAAAGTAAACGAAATAAAAATAAAATTGTCATGAATAAGTGGCATGTACATTCCCCACTAATTCATAATGGAGTAGTGATATTGCAAAATCTATGATAGTAAAATAAAGTACTTTATACTAAAGGGACAGTCCTAAATCTATTATAGTAATAATCTATGAACAGGGAAAGTAATGTCGCATGACTTTTTTTCGTCTTTTAAGCTCAAGTACCCAAGTTCCAAGGTTAAGCGATATATTCAACGTTATGGTTTAAAGTCTCAATCCCTTACCACGGCAAATTGCAGGGCCAACATAAGTTGTTAGTGGCATGAATTCGCTCCTTAGTATCGCCAACTAGATAAACAGCAGATAAGTATTATGAATTTCTTTCTCCTTTTTTTCAACCAAATCGTCCCAAAATGCAAAATTCTGAAATTATGCTACAACGTCGCC
>NC_051391.1:609288-616788 GCF_015228065.2 Penaeus monodon | reverse complement strand
TCTTGCTCAGCACTTTCCGGCCATGTGCCAGTAAGTCATCTTCCAGCCAAGCTTTTTTAGGGGTGCTTACCATTGGTTTGGTCATTGTATGCTTCAAGCTGCCATTTACAGTGGACAAGTGTGAGGGAGGAGCAGGGCTGTAATCTGAAATTCTGCTGTATTTCTCCATGACCTGCATAGCCAGCTGCAACTCATCCTCACTGGCCTCGCTTGTGCTTTTGATGTGATGTGGAGAAGGCTTGGGGCTCGACAGCAGGCTAGATGTTATGTCAGACTGCTGCCCCCCATCAGACACATTCAATTGGCTTTCAGTACTATTTCTGTCTCCTGAAAGCGAGTGCATATCAAGGCTACTCATCTCCTCAGCTGCGGCCATCTTTCGAGACTTCTTGGCCTTTTCAGACTTGATGCGACTGACTAAGGAGGAGTATCTGGCTTTCATTTTTTTGTACTTGGATTCATGGAGACAAGCACCCGCCTCACAGCAACTGGAAGGGTCTATCACCTGCTTTTGCTTCTTGAGTTCCTTCACTTTGCTCTCCTGTGCTTTCAACTCTTCCAGGTCCTCCTCCAGACTCATCCTCCTGTCTCGTAACTCCTTCAGGATCTGGTCATACTTCTTCTCCTCATCCTTTAACCTCCCTGCCTTTACACTGGTGACGCTACCAGCCTTTCTCTCTCTGACATTGCTCTGGGACTGTAAGGAATCCTCATTCACAAAGTCTTCCCTCTCAATCTCTTCCTCACCACCATTCTCTTCTCCATTCTCCATACTGCTCATCCTCTGCTCATATTCTATTCTAAACTCTGTCAGCTTGTTCTCCAGTTCTGTCTTCTGAAGGGTGAGTTCTGCCTTGAAGTCAGCCTTGAGCTTGGCCAGGTCCTCCTCATGTTGCATCTCTAAATCCTTTATGTCTTGCTCATGAGTTTCTTCACTCTGACGAACCTCTGCTTCATGGTCTTCCTTAAGACGTGCTAGTCTAGCTGCATGGGCCTTTTTCTCAGCAGTTTCCTGAGGGAAAAATTATATAATAATTAGGGAATAAATATATATATGAAACACCTGGATCTAGAAAAGAATGCATTACTGTAAACAAAACCTTGAAGCCACATATATCACCTACCTTTAAAACAACACATGAAAAAATTCATACATACACACCAGCACACACACACACACACACACACACACACACACACACACACACACACACACACACACACACACACACACACACACACACACACACACACACACACACACACACACACAACCACACACACACACACACACACACACACACACACACACACACACACACACACACACACACACACACACACACACACACACACACACACCTTTTATTCAAGGACAGATTCAAAGCCTAAAGCCTAAAATACCTTCTCTTTAGCTTGTCTTGCTGCCATCTCGAGCTCCTCCTCCAGCTCGTCACGGAGGACAGTCAGCTGCTTGTGGTGCTCCCTCTTCAGGTCAGCCTGCCGTTCTCGCAACACTTCTGTCAGGCTGCGCTCCAGGTCTGCCACTGCTGCTGCCTCATTACTGTTCCTTTGTGGGTATCAGGTCATTAGTAACAATACCTGATAAGCTAAGATTATTGAATGTCATCAATAAAAAGGGAAAGCAACATACCTGGTAGCAATAGCAGCTTTTGTCGCCTTGACTTCTGCTTGCGCTGCCTCCTTCTGCTCCTGATACAGTGCCTTCAGTTCCTTCTCCAGCTCTTGCATCTCCTGGAATTCATAAATCAAAGGAATTAATTGAATACTATTAATTAATATCCTGCAATTAGGTAACTGAATGCAATTTATCACATGGAAATACAAAGTCAATCAGATGTAGTATCTTGATCAAATGCATCTTACATGTCACTAAAACCTTTATGATTACAAATGCAATTTGTCAATTTTTTTTGTTTAGTTATTTTTTCTTTTCAATATAAGTAATGAAAAGGTTTCTTGAGAGCCTTAAAATGTGTTTGATGTGTTTATATCAAATAGAAAGAAGAAGAAAAAAGTCATTATTATGAGTAATTATGTAGAAATTTCTTAATTTGTAAAAACAGAAAACAAAATGAAAAATGACAAAAGAGAAGGGGAAAAAAGAAACGCAGAAGTAAAAATGAAGACAAAAAAAAAGGGAAAGACAAAGTTAAAAAACAGAACCGGAGAAGAAACTAACAAGAAAAAAAGAAAAAGAAGAAGAAAAACAAAACAAAAGAAAGAAAGAAAGAAAAAAAAGAAAATAAAAGGAGAAGACAAAACAATAAAGAAAGAGCGAAAGAAAAAGCACATACTCCCTACCTCTTCATGTTCCAACTGCATCTCCTCCTTCTTCTTCTGCATTTCTTGGACATACACCAACTTAATCTTCTCCACCTCCTTCTCGTTCTCCTTCCTCAAGTCTTTGGCCATTCTCTCCCTCTCCTCCTCAGCCTCCTTTTCCAGGCGGGCTTTTATCTCCTCCGTCTTCTTCTTGTGGTCCGCCTGAAGCTGCGTCTCGAGCTGCTTCCGTGCCGACTGAGTTTTCTTCTTCTCCTCCTCTTGATATTTCTGGAGTGTGGCTGCATTTTCCTTCCTGTTAGAGACATGTTTGTTGATCAGAAATAATTTTATGCTATCTGCTTTCAGCTTCTTAAAATCATTCTCGCATTATTTTCGATGGATTGACTGATCAATTGTTTTTTCCTTATTTCACTTTTGTTAAATGGATTCATTTTTTGGTTTGTGAGTCTGTACATGCAATAACCTCTCTATCTACCTTATACAATGGATCAGCTTATTCATATAGATTTTTCTTAATAAGTGTCTTTGGAATGGTTGTGCTTTAGAAATGCAAAACTTCATCATTATTTATCAACGATTACGATGAAGAAAATGGACATATATAAAGAAGATTCCCAAAAAGCAATTTACAAGGAAAGAGAAAAATTGACAAAAAAAAGAAGAAAAAATCAGAAAGAGAAATGGAAAATCCTGGAAAAAAAACTTTGAAGTTAGACTATAAATATAATCAATTAACAGAAAGATCACAAAATGGTAAAACTTGATGTGAAAAAAACTGAAAATGGGAAGAATCTAGCTGTTAGAAGAAACTTTATTGAAACTAGAACTATTGCAACAAAAGATAATGAAAATGAAACCCTTGAAATTCAAATAAACTAACAAGTAAATCAATAAAATACAAAGAAGATAAAGAAATGACAAAATTAGACAATAAAAAAAGGAATATGAAATCCCTTGAGCCAATAATCCCCCCCAAAACAACCAACATAATGTAATAATAATATAAACAATCACATAAAACACACATGTAAAGAGATAAAATTAAATCCTTGAAAACAATTCAACTAACTTTATCTTTTCCTCCATATCTCTGAATTCCTGGCTGAGTCTTTCCCTAAGTGCTTTCAAATCCTCCTCTTGTTGCTTGTGGATCTTCTGTTCCTCAGCCACGCGGAACTTAGACGCCTCTTCCTGTGGGGGTTAGGAATCCTCTGTGAGTTGTTCCTTAACAAGATCTCAGCGATTGATGGTTGGGAAAGGAATGATTTTCAACAGTAAAGGATTAAATTATACTGAACAGCAGAGTGTTGAATGGTACTGACCAACAGGGAACTGAACAGAACAGCAGAGTGTTGAATGGTACTGACCAACAGGGAACTGAGCAATGTTGAACCACAGGGGGACTGAATAGTTTTGTCAATTGCACTTAAAAATAAAGTTTGTTTTAAAGGAAATTATGAACTTCCCTAGGGACATGCTCTTGAATATAAGAAAGAACAGAAATAATAATCATCAGACCTGACAAAACAAAGGACTCTATACCAAAAAATGCCAGATATTATCTAATGAATCATTCTACCATGCATGACAAATTATTTATATTTCAGCTCTATTGTATTCTCCTCAATATATAAAGTGTGAATGGACATGTTGTTTCAAATGACAAGGCTAAGATATTGCACTTCACCTGATATCTGCATGCATATATTAATGTATATAGATCATTGTAAAGGCACCTACTTGAATTTTCCTCTGTATTTCAGCATAATCTACATTCACTTTCTGCTCTTCTTTACTTGCAGCAGCCTGGCTCTCCTCCTCCTGCAATGATAAAGATATAAGAATCAAAACTATTAAAAGAACCTAAAAGATACGAGTGAACTTTCTGCTAAGACAAAATATTCAAAGGAAAACGGTTTATGAACAATCCCTTACCTCTGTTTCTTCACCCTCCATGAGTTTATTCAGGTTCACAGTCAGGTTCTTTGGTGTCATTTCTGACGGCTTTGGCACTGCCTTCCCTGCACTGCTGGCTTGAGCTGTAGCTTGAGGAGGTTCTTTGGGCTCTGTCCTCCCACTGAGCTTGGCCACTACACGGTCAAGGGGGTTCGTCTTGCGCTGCTTGGGGGCTCCTTCAAGCTCAAGCTTCCTGTCCTCTGGTGGCAGAGGGGGCTCAGGCTTCTTGATGGGATCAGAGGGCTTTGTCTGGCTCTCCATCGGCTTTCCCTTGCTCTCAGACGCTGTTCCCTGCTGGCCTGGTGTGGCTGCAGGTGGTCTAGCTGCTGCTGGTTGAGGTTTCTGAAGTCCCTGAGGGGCTGGGGTCTGTGAGGTGGCTGGCTTAGGCTGTGGATTCTGAACCTGTTTGGCTAGAGTGCCAGGGGATGTGGCTTGTGCCTTGGCTGGCTGCTTTCCCTGAGGAGTCTGCTCAGCCTTGCCTTTGCCTGCCTCCACAGCCTGCTTTCTCTGGTCCTCCTCCTTCTGTCTACGAAACTCCTTCAGGGGGTCTCGAGAGGCACCTGAGTCCCTGTTGGGGGTTCCAGCGGAAGGGTCGCCTGCCCAGGGGTCGGCACTAGATGGCACGGACCTCGGCTTAGCTTGGGGGGCAGAGGGGAGGAGGTCGGAGGCATCATTCAGGACCAAACCCTGGTCGTCACTGTAGTCATCAATCACTCCTCTGGCTTTCAACAGGGCCTCCTCTTCCTGCAAGGGTATTTGAAATGCATTGTGAAAATTCCCATGAAATCTAATGAGAATAGAAATGAGGCAAAAATATATAACAATCTTATAACAGAAGTAATGATTATACAATAATAATAACAATAATAATAATAATAATAACAAAAACAAAAACAATAACAATAATAACAAACAACAAAACAACAACAAAATAATAATAAATAATAACCAAAATAATAGTTATAAACAAGCATATATAATTATTATCAATACTTAATTTTATACGCAAAACTATATACAAGAAGTAAATGCATGTGTATGTGTATGCGGTTATGTGAATGCGGTGTGCTACAATATAGCAGTAGATTGATATTTGATAGTGTAGTGTTTATGTAGTGTGTGTAGTATGATGTGATATTGTCGTGTATGTTGTGATGTATCGTTAGCTGTGTAGTAGTTGTATAGTTGTAGTAACACTAAATGAACATGTATATGCATTGTGATATGAAATGTGTGTTGTGATATATATGTGTTGATTATGTATGTTATAGTATGTAGTTATGTGTATAGAAAAACATGATGAATGCTGCTATAGTAATGAACATGTATTGTTATACTAAGTGTTGTGTGGTAATTAGTTTGTTTTATGTGTGTAGTTGTTTGGTTTTGCGTGTGTGTGTGTGCTGTGTTAGTGTTGTTGTGTTGTGTATGCTGTTGTGCATCAGCGTGTGTGTTGGTGTGTGTGTGTGTGTGTGTGTGTGTGTGTGTGTGGTGTGTGTGTGTGTGTGTGTGTGTGTTGTGTGTGTGTGTGTGTGTGTGTGTGTTGTGTGTGTGTGTGTGTGTGTGTGGTGTGTGTGTGTGTGTGATGTGTGTGTGTGTGTGTGTGTGTGTGCCTGTATGTGTTCCCATACACTTATGAGCGCGCGTGCATACAAGTACCGGCGCGAATCTCTACATCTCACCGGGTCTTCAGCTTCGCTATCAAACTCCTCTTCCTCCTCCTCTTCCTCATAATACTCTTCCTCCTCCTCCTCCTCCTCCTCCTCAAGCATCTCCTCTTCTTCCTCCAATTCCATCTCCTCCTCGTCCTCATAGTCCTCCTCAGACGAATGGAACTGGAGGTCGTCCGTTTTGAAGTCAAACCTGATGTTCTTGACCTCCTTGGGTTGCAGGAGCGCCATTCGGTCGATGCCTGGAGGAGAGAGAGAGGGAGAGAGGACGGGTCAGAAGTGGCGAGAAATAGGATGAGGTGTCAACGAGAAGAAAGGTAAGTGAGCAAGCGCTATATAAGTATATACACCTTGCTTATATAGACCTTCGTAGTTCGTAGCGGATAATGGGAGGGGTCTTGGCTTGTGGATATATATAGGCTGTAGGTGCGAGACCCAACCTTCGTGTCCTTAGTCTCCACAGACTAAGGATACGAAGGAGGGGGATGTGGAAGCAATCAAGGTATATATAAGTATATACTTATAGAGACCTTGGTGTGGAAGCAATCAAGGTCTACATAAGTATATACTTATATAAACCTTGGAAACAACAGCCAACAAGGCCGGAGGGTCGCGCTTCACACCCCTTCGTCAGCAGCTGCCTTCCCGTTGGAAGTTCCTCCTTGAGCGGACACCTGCCACGCCCAAGGGTATTGTGGCTGGATATTGTGTAAATGATGATGGTGATGATGATGGTGATGATGATGATGAGTGGTGATGGTGATGATGATGATGATGATTATGGTGATGATGATGGTGATGATAATGGTGATGATAATGATAATGGTGTGGTGGTGTGGTGGTGGTGGTGTGGTGGTGGTGGTGATGATGATGATGATGATGTGATGATGATAGAACATGTATCATGATTTAACATAATTGTAACACCATATAATGAATATATATAATATATATATAATAATGATAGCGATAATGGTACTACCAGTAAGATGATGATGATGATGATGATGATGATGATGATGATGATGATGATGATGATGATGATGATGATGATGATGATGATGATGATGATGATGATGATGATGATGAAAATAATAATAATAATAATAATAATAATAATAATAATAATAATAATAATAAAAATAATTCCAATTATGGTAAGAAGAAAAAGAACAACAATAATAATGATGAAGATAATGATAATAATCAAGATAATAGCTAACAACAACAATAATAATAACAATGTTTTTATAAACCTTAAGAGCATTTTTTCTTTTATTACTTTTCTCTATTTGCCTTTAATATTCAATTTATACGAACAAGTTATACTTGAAACTATTTCATGATTCGGCAGAAAGGCAGATACTGTAGCTACCAATCACTCTGCAATTTCCAATCTCTCAGTAACTACCAATCACTCTGCAATTTCCAATCTCTCAGTAACTACCAATCACTGCAATTCCAATTCTCAGTATCCATCTCTGCAATTTCCATCTCTCAGCAACTACCAATCACTCGCAATTTCCAATCTCTCAGCACTACCAATCCTCTGCAATTTCCAATCTCT